>NC_041227.1:16061653-16074959 GCF_002837175.3 Physeter macrocephalus | reverse complement strand
GAGCCTGTGCTCCGCAACGGGAGAGGCCACAGCAGTGAGAGGCCCGCGTACCGCAAAAAAAAAAAAATAAAATAAAATAAAAAAAAATAAGGAGTCTCCATTGCTGGTTTCTGCAAGTGATGTGATTCAAGAATAAACTTTGCTAGTGAGCTGATTCAAGAGGGTGGATGCCTGGCCATAGGAAGAGAGAGCACAGCCGCTTCTAAACACCTTGGCTCCTTGCTCATCTGCATTTGGGGCTGGCAGTT
Source organism: Physeter macrocephalus (assembly GCF_002837175.3). Lineage (NCBI taxonomy): Eukaryota > Metazoa > Chordata > Mammalia > Artiodactyla > Physeteridae > Physeter > Physeter macrocephalus. The sequence goes on along the minus strand of NC_041227.1, from coordinate 16,074,711 downwards.
GGCCCCTTAACCTTCCTCCTGTTTTCCTTCATCTCTTAAGCAAAACCCACAGGGTTTCCCTAAATGCAGACTCAGGTAAGTTAGTGAAGACACAGCCCACAAAGTAATAATAAACAGCTGGTGTCCTGGTACACCACCCACAGGCTCTGAGTCCCCCCAACAGGGACCAATCTGTCCCTCCAGGTAGAGTGAGGATGGGGGCTTTTCAACACCTCTCCTCCTTGGCATATGCTTCTTCCTCTGCCTGGTGCCTTGTGTCTCCCTGGAGATACTCCCTCTCCCTTAAACACACAGGTTCGGCTCATTAGCATCTCCAGTAAGTGCCCCTGACTGTCACAACACCTTCTGGAAGCTCCTCACTCTCTTATGTATGGTGCAAACTTCCCACACGTTTCTTCCTACGAGTGTTTCCCACTGTAGACTGTGAGCTCCCCGAGGGCAGGACTTTGCTCTTTTCATTTCTAGCACCGTGCCCTGAAGCCTCCTGACTTGCTAAACATTTCTAGAATCAACATTTCTAGCATGGCATTTTTGTCTTTACCATCCTGAATCTTAGATGTGATACTCTGAGTTTAAATAAGGCCTTTCTGTGATACTCTGAGTTTGAATAAGGCCTTTCTCACAGTAGCAAGTTACAATAACTGATAGGAAAACAAATGCAAGCCAAAACCACTTGTGCAGGCACTTTCATTTCTCTGGGCTTCAGTTTCCTCATTTAAACAATGGATCTGATACTGGTGTTTGCTCTATGGAGTTACTGCGACGAATAAATGAGAAGGCCTGTAAAACATTTAACACATGAAGGTATATTCTGGTGTTAGTGGAGCTCTCTAAATTAACCATGAAATTAGCCAGGTGAAGTGGGGTAAACTGGATAACAGCCCCTCAAAGATGTCTACATCCTAATCCCTGGAACCTGTAAATATATCACCTTACATGGCAAAAGGGACTCTGAAGATGTGATGAAGGATTTTCAGATGGCGAGAGATCCTGAATTATCCAAGAGGATTTATATGCAGAAGAGGAAGAAGGCCGGATGGCCAGAGTCAGAGAAGGAGATGTGGTGACAGAAGCAGAGGTCAGAGTGATGTGATTGATGGCTTTAAGATGCAGGAAGGAGCCAAGAGCTAAGGAATGCAGGGCAGCCTCAAGAAGCCGGAAAGGGTAAGGGAAGAGATTCTCCCCTCTTCTTCTCCAGAGGAGTCCAGCCCGGCCGACACCTTGATTTTAGCCCTGTAAGACCCAATTTCTGACTTCTGATCTCCACAACTGTAAAGCAATAAATCTTCATTGTTTTAAGCCACTAAGTTTGCGGAACTTGTTACATCAGCAATGAGGAATTAACACAAACGAAAAAGGACTGATTAAGCGCAAAATATTAATTTTTTTTCATACTTTTTCATGTTTAAATTTTATTGTGGTGCCTCCTCCAGTATTATTTAACTTTTCTTCTTAAAGATGTCAGATTCCAGCAGAACCAGAGAGGAGTCAGTGCATCTCCTTGAACACTTTAGATTTTTCTGTTTAGCTCCCGAACCACCAGGCTTTCTCCCATGGAAGGATAGGGAATTGCAGGCTGTCTAATAAAATCTCTAGAAAATAGGCCTTTTGATAATCACACCTGTCATACCGGGAGCAGGCAACAGCAGGAGAGGGACAAGCAGGAGGGCCCAGAGCCACAATAGGAAATAGGGCTGTGATGGACCAGGGCAAGGAGAAACGGAGGTTAAGTTCAGAGAGATGAGCCCAGATGGAAGGGCAAGCAGGTGCTCAAGGTCAAGGCAGTTGAGCAGTCAGCCAAGGAGCCCAAGAGCAGAGATCGGGAGGGATTCTAGAAGACCAGCAATGGTGAGAGGCTCAGATGCCAGAATGCCGGGGCAACACGGAGAAGGGATTTAAGCAGAGAGAATGCATAAGAAGCACAGGTGCCAGCCACTGTCTCAGCCCCAGACAGAGGCAGAAGAGAAAATGCAAGAGAAGAAAACAAGGGGAGGTTTCATGAAGCTGGAAAAGACTCAGAAACCTAAGCCCATAGGCAATGAGCAGGTTTGAGTGGGCACAGAGAAGGGTGGTGCAGGGGAGATGCCAGGAGCCTGAAGTGGACCACAACCCAGAGGCAAAGCGGGAGAGTAAAGCTTCCCAGCCATGATACCAGGTGCCATGTAAGTGCACAGGGATGCAGATGTTAGGATGCTAGGAAAAGAGGAGCAGGACAGTGAAGGGAAGTCAAAGTCCTGGGAAAAGCCAGAGAGGAGCATGACACAGATGATGCACATAGAAGCCTGTGGAAAATTCTATCAAACTCTTAGGCCCATGTCACCCCTTTGGCTTGTTGGAAATTTTCTTTTGGCTCCTGTAGTATTTTTCATCCTTAAGTATATCCTTCCTCTGAAAGTTCCAGGCATACTTCCTTTCTTCTTGTGGCAAGTTTTTCAGAGCTATGGCTGTTGTTCTAAAATGAATCATCTTCTAGCCCCTCTGAGGCAATGAATCAATTGACTAGATTTGCCACTGGGCACTCAGAAGGGTGTCTTAGGTTGGGCTCCCCAGAAGGAAGCAGAGTCTGAGACCTGGTGATTTACTGAGTGCTCTCAGGAGAAAGGGGATGAAGGAAAGGGTGAGGAAAGAAGCTGAGCAACGATGTGGTGGAAACTGGGGTCTGGCTTCGGCCTGACTCCACGGAGCTCCAGAGCACGAAGTGTACCAGAGTTAATCCCACCGGGAGGTAAGGAGCCAGCTTCTGCACTCCACGCCCATCAGTCACAGGTCATGGCCAGGTTGGGGAGGAAGAAACGGTTCCCATTTGACCAAGGGCATAGTTCTCTGGGGAAGGAGGATTTGTGAGCCTTTAGCAGCCAACATGCACAGTACCCTGCAGTTTGGGGCACTGGCTCATAAAAGACACTTGAATCCATTCTACCCAGCACCTTCCTATCTCTATCTCCTCCTCCAGTATATTATACATAGGGTCTCCTGAAAGCCCATGAGCCAGTGCCCTGAGATTTGCTGGTAGTCTGCTCCTGAATCTATGTGAAAAAAAAAAGGGGCAGGGGGCTGGGAACTGATCTCCATAGATCACTGACAATGTGGGAAGCTCAAGTACCCCTGCAATAACGCACTGCTTCCTCTGAAAGGCCAATCTATCCCCCAGAGAATAAAGTTCCATAACTGAGTTTGATAAATATTTTGTTCAAAGTAATGGGATTTGTCTGAGCATTTATTAAGTAAAAGTCACATTAACGAACATGTCCGAGTGCTCAGTCTGTGCTAGGCACTGTGTTAACTGGCTTACATGATAGAATCCACTTAATCCTTCTAAAATCCCTAGGAAAGTACTTCTCAAAGGGTGGGTCCCAGACCCAGCATCCATATATCGCCTGGGAACCTGTGAGAAATGTTAATTTTAATGAGATTTCCAGGGCTGATATCCATTTACGGAGGCTGTTTATTGGGGTTGGTAGTCTGAGTTGTCTTTTCCCCTTTCCTTATTCTATTATTAATCGCACTGGAAATGTACTCGTTATTTAACAAAACAGAAAATGACAGAGTGTGGAATGTGGAAGGTATAATTTCTGCCCAGAAGAATTTACAGGCTGGCGTTAAGATTCCAACAAAACAGCAAAAAGGGCAAAACATAAACACAAAGTCAAGTATTGAAATAGCATCCTTCAAGGAGGAAAACACGGTCAGCAGAGGATGAGCAATGCTTTTAAAATAATCTAAAGCAGTGGCTCTCAAAGTATGGGCCCCAGACCTACTGCATTAGCATCCCCTGGGAACCTGTTAGAAATGCAAATTTTCTGGCCCCTCCCTGGACCTAATAAATCAGGAGCTGTTATAGGGGGAGCCAGGCCATTTTTGCTTTCACAGACCCTCCAGGTGATTCTCATGGATGATAAGGCATGAGATAGGTCCTAAGAATATTACTGTTTTTCAGATAAGGAAACTGAGGCAGACAGGTCAAGCAACGTGGTTTAGAATAGTACTTTTCAAATTAATGTGCATACAAGTCACCTGGGGAATCCTGTTAAAAATGCAGACTCTGGGGGCTTCCCTGGTGGCGCAGTGGTTGAGAATCCGCCTGCCGATGCAGGGGACACGGGTTCGAGCCCTGGTCTGGGAAGATCCCACATGCCGCGGAGCGGCTGGGCCCGTGAGCCACAATTACTGAGCCTGCGCGTCTGGAGCCTGTGTTCCGCAACGAGAGGCTGCGAAAGTGAGAGGCCCGCGCACCGCGATGAAGAGTGGCCCCCGCTTGCCACAACTAGAGAAAGCCCTCGCACAGAAACGAAGACCCAACACAGCCAAAAATAAATAAATAAATAAAATTTAAAAAAAAAAATGCAGACTCTGATTCCCTGAGTTTGTGGCGGGACCTGACATCCTTCATTTCCAGCGAGCTCCCAAGTCTTGTCACTGATGCTGCTCCATGAACCATATTAGGAAGAGGAGCAAAACCTTAACATGACTTTGCTGAGGGACAGAGTTAGGATGTGGACCCAGGTGATCTGATTCCAGACACTGAGGTCTTAATCACATCGCCCAGCTGCCAGCCAGTACACGACAGCACACAGTTACCCTGTGACTCTGTGTGAGGAGGGTAGAGTGTGCAGTGTTCCAGAAACTCACTTTGCTTGTTCAAAGAACATCAAACGCCATCTTGCAGGAAATGACTGCTCCACAGAAAACAGTTTGGGAACTGATGTGATCCATGCTTAGCTTTCTAGAAACCTCAGCGGTCTCGAAGTCGGAAGTATCTATGCAAGGAGGGGCAAAGCACCTTCCTGCATTCCTGGCTAACAGACTTTCTGAATATATTATTAAGGGGTGTCATATCCAATGTGCTATTAGGCTTGGGTGAGGTTTTCTTACCCCGACTCCATCCGTCTAAAGCAGCGGCTCTCAAACCTTAGCATGCATAACGATCACCTCCAGAGTGACTCAGCAGGTCAGGGGTGAGGCTAGATAATCTGCATTTCTAACAAGTTCCAGAGTGACACTGATGCTGCTGGCCTTGTCCTCTGTCTCCAAGATTTGAAGGCTAATGTCACCTTAAGGCCCTCAGTGGAAAGAACGGGGCCAAATAATATCACGAAACACATGAATGGACACATTCCTTAAATCCAGGCCACTCCCTGAGGTTGAGCAATTGGTCACCACACCAAAGATGCCCAGCCGTGGGCCAAGGGTGTGGCACCCAAATCCAGCCCCTGTTCTGCTGGCAAAGCAGGAGTCCTGACCACAGGCTGACCGAATCCACTTGGAGGAAGGCTACCTATTTTCTTTGCCCAAAGGCTCTGTCTGCCTGCCAGGCTATATGCCTTGGGGCTGCATGTGCCCACAGGGCGAACCTTTTTCCAATTCATCTACCCAGGGGGGCACATGTGTTTTAAGCTGAACAAAGGCATTTTATAGCCTAATCTGTGGTCCTGCTTAATCCCATTTTATACCCATGTCTCCCTCATTCATCATGGTAACAGTTCCCTTTGAAACCTCTCTTTTTTCTTTCTTTTTCATCTGCTTATCTTTCTCTTTTAAAACAACTCAAATTCCACCTTCCCTTAGCTTGTTTTATGTTATGTGGAATAAGCCGGCTTGGTTTGAGAGCACACACTCTTTACAAGAGTATGGACTGCAAATACCCACACTTTAATATTTCTGACCCTGGCATATGTGCATCCTTCCACCACCCAGGCAAAAACCTCTCTATCTTCAGGAACTATCTAGAAAGGAAGACAAGAGAAGCACCTGATGCCATGGAAAGCCTGCTGGTTTCATATTACCTGATTGACTATCAAGGTATCTATAATAGCCTCACCATTTTGCAATTCCCCATCCTCTCTGCTCCTGTGTCAGGACATTATTCCCTTCACAAAGAGATACGACACAGCCTGCAAAAATGGCTGTCATTATTTCCGGACATGCCGGAGTGCATGCCGGCTTGCAATTGATTTATAATCGGCAGAAGTGGAAACATTACTGTCTCTAATAAAAGGAAACTGTGTGCAACTGACATTATGACTGTTTTACAGGAGATATTCTAACACATGGGTCCTAGAAACCTTCCGTGTGCTGATTTGAGCTCCTGGCGCAAGCGCGCGCGCGCACACACACACACAAGTAAAATGAGGCCAGCGTTTCCAGTTGAAAATTATTCTAATTGCTCCAGAAATCTCCTGGCTAGAAAATATTTCAGTGAACTTCCCACAATTCATTCGTAATAAATATTTTCATTTCTAGTCATACTGCGTCAATGGCATGACATTTGGAAACTTGCTAAAAGCTGGCCCATTGATTCTCTTAAGACCATATTTGCACCTCTTTGGCAATCTCTAAAGAATAGCTTTTGATTATTCTTTACTAAAAGTTAAAAGAAATAGAAGTGGCCATAAAATCATTTTTGATTCGCTATGCTAAAGACCTCCCAAGAGCCCACTGCACGCATGGCTGACTGCCCATTTACGGTTGATTTCTGGGTTCAGAGTTCCTGCAGCGTCAGGAGGGTCCTGGCATAGGCCCTACAGGGAGCCGTCAGCCCTGAGCAAAGAGGATGAGCAGGTGGTGAAGGGCCTGCACACATGCGATCGCCCTGTGTAGCCTGGTGGCCCTTTGACTATTTCCAGTTCACCTCTCTGAACTCTGCTCACAGGCCACTTCTTCCACGGGCACTTTTCTGAGACTCATAATTCCTCCCCACCCTCCCTACTCCCTACCTCCTCAGCAGACCCGTTTCCCCGCTGGGAGCCTGGCCACATGTGTGATAAAATATGTAACTCTGTGATTAGTTGCTAAATGTCTGTCTCTGCTGCCGAAAGGTAAGTTCCATGAGGGCAAGAAGCAGGGCTGCCTCGCGCACCACTCTTTCTCCCAGCTCCCACGTGCTGGGGCGGGAATGAGCTGGATCAATCCTGAAGCACATAAACGGGGGACTGGCTGAGGGAAGACAGGAAGAAGAAATATCAGAAAGTAAAGGAGGAAAGAATACGTGTGTGAGGGGACAGCTCCAGGTCAGAGTTGCCTACGGTCCTCAGAGAGGAGGTGCACAGGATGGAGGAGGCTGAGGTCCATGCATCAGCTTCAGACGAATCTGAGGGAACCCAACCCTGTGCAAATCCAAAGCCCAGCTAGATTTCCCTCCCCTGGGTCGCCCAACAGGAGCTGTGTTTTAATCTGGGGTCCCTACAGGTGAAAAGAAGGAAAGACAGAGCATGGAGTAATGGTGCCATGACTCTGTAAATACACTAAAACCCACTAAATGGTAGACTTACTGAACTTTATGGTTTGTAAATTATATCTCAAAGGTAATAATAAAAGATTGGGGTATCCTAGGCGTGGGGTCCCCCAGCTATGACACAGACCTGCTGTGTGTAAACCCCACCTGGATCCACCCTCACATCATCTTCACAGGACTTGGGGGCACAAGGGAAACTGTTGCAGACATGAAGCTTGTGGTGCCTGCGGGGTAATGAGTAATAAAGTCCTTTGTCTCTGACCCAAGAGTCTCGTGTCTCCTGCCCGCATCCCTGCAACCATGCAATGGACAGCCTAACCCCTTTGCTTGCAAATAAGGCAAACTCTCAGACCCTTCATAGTTGCTGACAGATGATGCCATGGAACCAAGAGGGCAGGAAGATTTTCAAGGAGGGAGCTGTCAGCATCATCAAATGCTGAAAGAAGAGCCAACTATAAGGAATAATATAATAATGAAGGAGGATGGGGGGAGGAGGGGGAGGGGGAGGAGGGGGAGGGGGAGGAGTACCACCACCACCACCCTGCCCCCTGGCTTTAGCAACAAGGAAAGCACTGGTGTCCTTCACAAGAGCCACTTCTGGGAAGAAGCAGGAGTTAAAGAAAGGCACGTCGCAAGTGTAGACATCACATTTAAGAAATGTGGCCAAGAAGGGGAAAAGAGCTGTAAGAAGGCAACTAGAAGGCAGAAATTTGAAAAAAAGCCCAAGGGTGTTGGAATTTCGTTTGCAGATTTGAGAGACTCAAATCTCTTTAAGGACGTAGTACAGTGAAAATCAGAGGTGGGTAACTATGTGATAAATACATGATTTTTTTTTTTTAATAGGAAGCCATCTGTATGGAAGGAAAGGCTGGAGTGGAGATACAGGTGGGCAGGACTATGAGGTTAGCATGGAAGGATGAGCCCACCCAGGACGCAGACAGAGACCTGCATTCAAATCCCACCTCTACTGCTCACGACCTGGGTAACTCTGACTCATTTACCCTAAGGTTCAGCCTCCTCATCTGTAAAGCAGGGCTACAAATAGCATCTACCCGAAAGACTGGTTGTGAGCATTAAATACGTCATATGTGTAACCACTCAATACATGCCAGCTGTGTTGAGTATCGGCGTGAATTTCTCCTTAGTATGTAGCTGTAGGGTGACCACTAGGTTTTCAGCAGAAGCCCCGCAAGGAAGGGACACCTGGTAGAGATGCAGGCAGGAGGGGGAGCTGCTTCCAGGACGCTCACAGCCCTGCAAGCCAGTAGTAGCCCTGCGGGGAGCGGGAAAACAGGTTTACCGGAAGAATCTGCCGCAGAGGACTGACACATCTGCCTATCTCATCAGCCCTGGTGTGGCCGCTGCTGTGCTGATGGCTTCCCAGGGCAGGAGCCTTTTCCTGCCAAGTTAGGGTGCGCTCCCTGTAACAACGCCCGTGATTTGTCTAGACACGTAGGCTGCCCTACTGAGATCTCTGCAGAGGCTTAGGACACACGGCCTCATTTCTGAGACTCTTCGAACGCTATTCGTTGTACAGACTTCCGATGGAGTGAATCCTTTGTAGGGAGACCTGGAAGTCAGCCTTGGGGTGGGGCTGACAGGGCCTGCCCTGGAGCCGCTGAGGAGTGCATGGATCCCGCAGCAATCTTCCATAAAGAACAGGTGACACACAAAAATATTTCTAAACCTCCACCTTAATGAACAGTATCTCTTGGGGGCGCTGAGGAGGTGGAGCAGATTGAGGGTAATTTTATCCATATTCTCAACAGGGGCCAATGCTGCTGCTTCTGTCGGAATAGCTACCCCTAATTCTGCTATGCCCTGTGAAGGCTCCTACCACCCTTAGACTATTCTGTGCCTAGGAAAAAGTGGTCATTTTTCTCCTTTTAACAGCATTTTTTCTGTTAATATTAGTTACCTATATTCATTTTAGTGTATTTGGATGAAACAGAAAAGAGTAAAGATGAAAATAAAAAGCATACATAATCTACCATCGCAATCAATTATTCAGTGTCTTGATATGTGTTTTATAGTGTTATATGTGTATATTTATACAGGTATGTATATATTTGTGTAAATATGTGTGTGTACATATGGTTGGTTTTTGATATAAAATTAATACATTGGGCATATCGTTTTATAACTTGCTATTTTCACTTAAATATATACTGTGAAAATGGCATTAAATAGAGTTCTATAACCTGATATTTAATGGCCCCATTTACTTAATCAGTCCCCTTTTGCTGGACATTTAGGTTGTTTTCACTTTTTCAGCCTGTTGAACACACTTGCATATACATTTTTTCCCTGTCTCTGGTTATTTTCTTAGGTGTATTCCCAAAAGTAAAATTACTTGCCGGAAGAATATGTACATTTAAAAGTGTTAGCTAGCTACTGCCAAATTACCTTCCAGAAAAGATGTACCATGTACATTTTCACAGTGCTACACCGATAATTTGTCACTACAGTTCCACCTAGTTGTACCCTGAATATTGCTCTTTTTTTTTCCCTTTTTCCAAAAGGGCTCCCCAGACTGTAGGCTGCTTTGCTTACTAGTTATTCCAGTCAGGATGCACACCAACTATTCGCTTGAAAAAAATGCTTGAAGAATCACAAGTTTGGATTTCTCAAGACAACGCATCACATAAGGAATCAGCAAGTTATGAATGAGGTCCTTCCACCGGAGACCACGGCACCACATGTTTCACCTCAAGAAGAAATCATCCCAGAACAAGATGAGCTTGTTTATAACTTTTATTGGCCTTTATCCACCTTTTCCCTAAAAGACTACAATTGTTCTAGGCTTAGGTATACACATTTCTGCACAGGTCCTGTCTGTTGATTTTTATGCAAAACTTGCACTATAATTCCATGAAAGCTGGCGCTAGCAGACAGAGTCTTCTAAAGAGCATATTAAGTCTTCAGGAGGGTACAAAACAGGGGTATGGGTAGTCTTCCTTTTTAACTTATTAATTTATGATTTGAAAGCACTTAAGGACAAGCAGGCTGTAGATCCCTGCTCTATAGAAAAGAAGGTAAGCATTCTCTACAACAGGGATTTATCCCCAACTATGAGTCCACCAACTTTTCCCTAACCACTGCCAGAAAGAAGGGCCACTGACATACTATTCTGAGAATAAAGTCACCGCCTTTATTTCCCTGACTTAAAACTGCTGGATAAAGAAGTTTCCACATTTGGTGACTTAGTGAATAGTCAGCTTATCTTGGAAGCTACAGCAAGAAATAGCATTGTTGAAAGGCACACCTGCTGTAGGTGTCCTGTGGATTTTGGCCACAATATGTCTGTTTCACTCACTTTGGAAATTCTCAGGCTGAGGCGCCCCAGCCTGTTATATGGAACACAACTTTGGCAAGTCTGCAGGCTGGTCCTCTAGGCGCTGGAATAAATCCAAAGCAATATCTCATGAGAAATCCGCCACTGCCTTAGCCCGCCCATCTCAGATCAGGGCTGCAATTGTCTCTTGGGTGGCAGGTATCATGATTGGCGTCTCATATTTTATAGAAAGATGTTGACCTACTTCCAACTACACTGTTGAATATAAGCCCGGACTTAACTGGCCAAGCGGGCATTTTGCCAGAGAGCATAGTGTAAGCCATCTACCTCCCAGTATTTCCTGAAATATAGATGAGCGAGACAACATTTCTGGTGGTTTCCTTGAAGAAATAGTTATTGAATCTATTCACTCTCCAGATACATGTGAGGTATCCCAGGATGGCGATGGTAGAGAGCTGGAGGCCTCTGCCATATCACACTGCCTATCCCACCTCCCTCCCACGCACCCACCCCCGCCACCAAATTGCTTTTACCCAGAGCATCACTATGGGAAACAAGCCTATGAAACTCACTTGTGTGCCCTCAGTACGACTGTAGTGGAAAATGCTGTTCCCTACATCACAGACTGTTTTCTTTATGAGGACTCCTGGGAACAATTCCTGTCTGGCCTCTGTGTGAACGACAGAATTTTCTGGAGCCACTGGTGTGTGTTCATCTCAGGGACATCACTGTGAACTGTGTATCTGACAAGCTTTCCTTATTCTGTCTGTGGCCATGGTGCTGTGGGCTCTGCCTGTGACCCACCAGGAAGCAGCAGATGTACAGAGATGCAGTTTTTAGCCTATGACCAGCTCCGACGTGTTATTTTCCTCCTATTTTGTGTTGCCTCACTTAATTTATGCTATCCTGTCACGCCTTCCGTCCCATTGTAAGCCACCTGAAAAACGTTCTGGAAAGAAGATTTGGTTTACACTGAAAAGTAGATAAATAAATAAGAAGTGGAAGAGTGCTAAACCATGTGCTTCTATTTCCTTCAAAACTTCAACTACATTCTGCTTTAACATCCTTCCACTGATAGACTCAAGGTTTAGAGCACGCAACTCAGAACTGTAGCAATAATGTTCATAATATAATTGGAAAACCCAAATGAAGATGCTGAATGTACTGTGACTGTCTCTTCTCATTCTTGTGACCCAACTGAGGCAATGCCATTGACATGACAAAGCTTCCTGGGAGCCTGATGCACTTTAATACTAATTATAATGAATAAATGGCATTATGTAATAATTGAGTGACATGTGGAAGTTTCCTGTGCTCTCTTGTGGTCTGCAGGCAGACCCAGGAAGCAGCAGGAGCAGGCATTATTATTTACTGCTATTTTCATTCTACTGCTCTGCTAAGAAGCAAGAAAAGAAGCTCCTAGATACGCTCTCTCGGCCCAGGGACTTTCCGATTGCAGGAAATGGGCTCAAATGCAAGAAGAGAAGTGATACTATGAACTCCCATCAAAGTGTGCCGGGAATGGGTTAAGGACCAACCTCCAAACTATGTGAGTCAGAAGAGATGATAGAGAACTTTAAGTATATGAAGTTGGAGGTAACTGGCTCAGGAGTCAGCTTCTTTCAAGTAATATTCCTGATTCCTTGAACCGGAGGTGATGTCTCTCTAGAGCTGTTCTCTCCAGTGACTCTCTGCAATGTCAGAAATGTTCTCTACCTGCATTTGTCCAACATGGTAACCACAAGATACATGGGCTATTGTACCTTTGAAATGTGGCTAGTGCAACTGGGCATCTGAGTGCTGAACTGTATTTATTTTAACTAATTTAAATTTAAATAGCCATACTAAGTTTAACAGTGTTACAGGGTACAGGATCAATATAGGAAAGTCGATTGTATTTCTGTATACTAGTAATGAAAAATCAGAAACTGAGGGTTTTTGTTTTTTTTGTTTGTTTGTTTTTTGTTTTTTTTTTTTTTTTGCGGTACGCGGGCCTCTCAGTGTTGTGGCCTCTCCCGTTGCAGAGCACAGGCTCCGGACGCGCAGGCCCAGCGGCCACGGCTCACGGGCCCAGCCGCTCCGCAGCATGTGGGATCCTCCCGGACCGGGGCACGAACCCGTGTCCCCTGCATCGGCAGGCGGACTCTCAACCACTGCGCCACCGGGGAAGCCCATGAGGGGTTTTTTAAAATGTATTTCAGAGTAGCATCAAAAATAGGAGATATTTAGAGATAAGACTGACTAAAGATATACAAGACCTGAACAATGAAAATTATAAAACCTTGCTGAGTGGAATTACTACAGATCTTAAGTAAAGAAATATACCATGTTCACGATGAGAAAACTCATTATTGTTAAGCTGTCAGTTTTCCCCAAAGGGATCTATAGCTTAAATGCAATCAACCCCCATCAAAATCCAACAGGCCTTTTTTTTTTTTTGTATTAGAAATTGACAAAAAAGTCATATGGGGCTTCCCTGGTGGCGCAGTGGTTGAGAGTCCGCCTGCCGATGCAGGGGACGCGGGTTCGTGC
>NC_041227.1:15985601-16061596 GCF_002837175.3 Physeter macrocephalus | reverse complement strand
GGAGCCTGTGCTCCGCAACGGGAGAGGCCACAACAGTGAGAGGCCCGCGTACCGAAAAAAAAAAAAAAAAAAAAGTCATATGGAAATGCAAATGTACCCAGAATCTAAAATATCCAGGTTTGCCTTAGTCCTGGGATTCCGGGCTTAAAGGACAAAGTTCGTTAGAAGGCAGTCTGGAAAGCTCATAGTTGCAAATTCTAGTTCTGGCCCTTTTGTGTTTGTGACCTCAGTTTCTCCATCTGTAAAATGGGGAATACTGATGCCTACATAACAGAATTAGAGTTAAGATTGAACAAGATCAAGGATGCAGAGGATCATCCAAGGAGCAGAAGAACATAAAAAATACCCCTTCCCCTTCCCCACCAAGCCCTTTATCACAGCACACACTTTCTTCCCTTCCCAAGGGATGGGCAGGTATGAGCAGGAGGCCCCTCCCATCCTTACCTGGAGCCAAAGTTTGTCATGCTGAGACCACTTTCCACCAGCAATGCACTGAAAGGTGGCATTCTGCCCCACGTTCACCTCGACATTTTGGAGCCGCAGAAAATGAGGTGCTTTTCCTAAGAGAGAAGCCAAAAAGCATATGAGGACAGAATTCAACAGCCTGACCATGTCCCTGTCGGCGGGTGGGAGCTCAGGATGGGCACTGGGTAGGGGGAAGTTTGTGCTTAGGAGATGGTCTGGCTCTGTGACAAGCTACTGTTGATTGATCACTTCCTATGAGCCAGTTACTGTTCTAAGACATTTACTTGCATCATCTCACTTAAACCTCACAAAAAATCCACAAGGTGGGCAGTAACCCATTTCACCAACCAGAAAATTAATGCTCTGAAGGGTTACATAGTTTGTCATGGTCAGACAGCCAGAAACTGGGGAAGGCAGGACACGAATCCATGTCTCTGAGAGCCTCAAAATCCATATGATTAGCTGCTGGGTAATACTGCCGTGTTTGCAAAAGGAAGTTGGAGGGGTGCGGGGGTCACCCCAGAAGATATCTCCCTGTAGACCTGGGTGAGCAGAAAGAAGAAAACTGAAGTGAAGCACCTTTGGGCCTGAGACTTCCACACCTGGCCTTGGTGACGATGCCGATCATGAGGAGGGCAAAGAGGGGAGGATGGAGAAAAGGTGGAGGAGAACACTAGTAGTAAGCACTGAGCGAATGAAGGTTACGTGATTGGTGTCATGGCAGTGTCTACACATAGAAACTCACTTAACCCAATGCAGTTGGTGGTGGTATTAACTCTATTTTACAGCGAGTGAAGCAAGGCACCGAGAATTCAAGACACATTCAGAGTCTGCACTCTTCACTCTAAGCTATGATATCTAGGGATGGGATGGAGGTGGGACATTTACTCCGGGGACACGGCGTAACAGGAGAAACGACTTTCAAATGAAACTCATGGTGTCCATGGGTAATCAGTTCTAGAATTAAACATATGTTTTATGTTGGGTAACTTGGGTTCATCTCTTTTCTTGTTTGTGGAGAGAGGTCCTTGCCTATGTGAGCTCTCCAAAGACGAGTGGATTGATAATCTATATGTCTAGAAGAATGCGTTTCTTCATCAAGGCACGAAAGTGCCAACGATCCCTATCACATCAACCAAATCAATGATGAACCAGGCATCAAACACCCCTGGAATGCGATCAAATGGACAGTTGTTAAGAGGATCAGGAGGTTCAACGAGGGCCTTTGGCCATCTTTTCAGAGGGAGTCAAATATCCAGACAGACAAGTAATAATAATAACATCATTTATTGAAAGCTCCTACAATGCCAGGCACTGTGAAAAATGCTTTACATGTTTTATTGAAGTTAACTTCATAATATTCCCTAAAGCAGACACTAGTATTATTTCCCTTTTAGAGAAGCAGAAACCAAGGCTCACCAAGTTTAATTTGTCCAACACTACACAGCATTAATGACAGGAACAGAATTCAGTCCAGGTCCATTTTAGCCCCAAACTCAGCATTTTTTTTTTTTAAGAAGATGTTGGGGGTAGGAGTTTTATTAATTAATTTATTTATTTATTTTTGCTCTGTTGGGTCTTCGTTTCTGTGCGAGGGCTTTCTCCAGTTGTGGCAAGCGGGGGCCACTCTTCATCGCGGTGCGCGGGCCTCTCACTATCGCGGCCTCTCTTGCTGTGGAGCACAGGCTCCAGACGTGCAGGCTCAGTAGTTGCGGCTCACGGGGCCAGCTGCTCCGCGGGCATGTGGGATCTCCCCAGACCAGGGCTCGAACCCGTGTCCCCTGCATTAGCAGGCACATTCTCAACCACTGCGCCACCAGGGAAGCCCCCAAACTCAGCATTTAACCACCACATTCTCTTGCCTCATGGACAACAGGAGGTCAACGGTGTCACCTGGAGCCCAGGGTCCAAAGAAAGGGCTCACAGGCAAGGCTGTGCTGACCCTCCAGACTCTTCTCATTGCTCTGGAATATTTTACCACAAGAGATTCCTTTCCTTGGCATCTGTCCCCATGGCCTTCACACTTTGAACTCTCTGCTCCACCAAACTGTGTCACCACCCGCAACGCTCAGCAAAAGCCAAGGACCTTGGCACGATCAGGCAGACTTGCTGTGCAAAAACATACAGCTTCTGCTCAGGTTTTTAAACAAAGTGACAACAGCTCAGAGTCCTCATGCCACCTCCAGGGCGCCACGACTAGATGGCGTCAAGAGTCCAAGGCCCGGGGAAGTCCTCTCATTGTGGGCTTCTCAGAGTTGAAGATGCGTGCATCTAGTCAACCTGACAAATGCCATGCTGCTTTGATTGTCTGAAATTTTTTCCTTTTTGCTCTCCTGTATAATTTTGTAAAGTTACTTTTGGAACTATCAGTTCAAGTCAATTTTTAAGTGGGGATAGAGTGAACCTTGTAAGCCCCTTTATGCTACCTGTTTGAAGTGGAAGGAACATCTACTCCCTGGTAAGGAGGGGGTACAGAATCTTAGCTCCAATATTGGGAGGCTTTGTGTTGGGTTTTTACAAAAGGATATCTCCCCTCACCCTTGGGGACCTTGGGCAAATGGTTTAACCTCTGGGACTTGTGCAACTAGAAATGAATTGTCTCTGGATCAATGTTCCCTGCTTGCTTCTCTTTTTTTTTTTTTTTTTTTTTTTTGACCACACCATGCGCGGCTCATGAGATCTTAGTTCTCCGAGCGGGGATTGAACCCAGGCCCTCGGCAGTGAGAGCAGGGAGTCCTAACCGCTGGACCACCAGGGAATTCCCTCTCCTGCTTGCTTCTGACTCCTTTCTAGCAGACCTCTTGCCTTGATTCTTTCATCTGCAATCCTTCTTCCTCCCTCCCTTCTAGGTACAGTGGTAGAGAATTCAGAGGTTTAACGGCCCCTGGTGTTAATAATTCTGGTGAAACACCGAGGGTTTACAGAGAGCAGAGATGTTGAAAGCATGCGCCTTCAGGAGCCAGACAGTTATGTAAAGGAATAAAGTGGTTCAGTTGTAAAACAAACAAAAACAAAACTGCCACCTCCTTGCCCCCTTATTCATTTTCCTACCTTTCATAGAGACTTGGGTAAAATAAAGATTTCTCTGTATCAGAAAAGCAACATCACAAGCACACTAATAACTGGTATCTGACACCAGCCTCAGCAACGAGGAGGCAATAAGGAGTGGTGGGAACTTAGGGGAACTGGATAAAGACCCCATGCCCCGTAGGCAGGGGGCAGCTAGCAGTTCCCTAAATCCAGCAGACGGAGGCCATGCGACAGTGTCGTGCTCAGGGTAGCCAATCATCCGATTTCTCAAGGCAAGTGAGAAATCCAGCCTTAGGTGAAAGCCCTCATTCTAAAATCTTGACTTACTAGAGCATGGACTTGAGGATATGGGGAGGGGGAAGGGTAAGCTGTGACGAAGTGAGAGAGTGGCATGGACATATATACACTACCAAACGTAGGGTGGATAGCTAGTGAGAAGCAGCCGCATGGCACAGGGAGATCAGCTAGGTGGTTTGTGACCACCTAGAGGGGTGGGATAGGGAGGGTGGGAGAGAGATGCGAAAGGGAAGAGATATGGGGACATATGTAACTGATTCACTTTGTTGTACAGCAGAAACTAACACACCATTGTAAAGCAATTATACTCCAATAAAGATGTTAAAAAATAAAAAAATAAAAATAAACTTAAAAAAAAATCTTGACTGAATTTCTTAAAACACTATGTAGACTTAACAAAACACGACTGCCGGCATGCTCTTCTAGTTGGCTGTCTCTGTTACATAGCTCTTATGGAACAATTTCCACTGGCCAGTCTTGCCTGGTCTGAACCCATAAAACCAGGGATGTCCCCACCCCTCTAGGCGCCGTGCTGTTGTATCACGCGCACACTAGCCCTAGATCGCGGTCCTCAACGCGGGGACCTTTCCGGACCACCGTCCTCCTGCTTAGCACCCTCTCCACATGCCCTTACCCTTTGAGCCCCGGTTTCACCTCCAGCTCACGACAGATCTCTTTCTCTCTCTCTGGCGGATCCTCCTTATGTTGGGGACCTGTTTGGTACACGTCTCTGAGCTCCTGGCCTCCCCAATCTTCCTCCCATCCCCCCACCCCGACCCCAGTGCAATCCTGAGCCCAGTCCTCTCCCAGCTGTGGTTTGCACCCAGCATCTACAGCTCCAGGAAAGCAATCATGCCACCCGCTTCAACTCACCAACCTTCGGCCAAGCACAGACGACCTTGGGGCCCAGACCAGCCACCAGCTCGGGGTTTTAAGCATCCCACAGTCACTCCCCACTGAGACCCAGCGCCCCCAAAATGGGACCCTGCGGAATGGGGTTAACAGAAAGCTGGCTGTGCATTTGGGGCAAAATGCCTTGATGTTGGTGACATTTACACTCCTGCAGATGTCAGTGCAGCATCTGAAGACGTATTATTGTGCCCTTTACCTCGCTCTTTAAACCTGACAGTGCTCAGTAGGAAGCCACACAATTGCAGAGAAAATGCACTTTATGCATTAAAAACGTGCTGCAGACCGTGGGCTCCGTGACATGGCCCCACAAGGTTGTGATGGGAAAGAAAAAAAAGTTTAAACAATTCTAAAAGTCAACCTAGGAGCTAGAAACTTTGAAACTGAGTGGAAAATTATGCTGACATTTATCGTCCACAGTCATAACCGTAGTGGCCCCGCTAATGGCTGATACGGAGAAAGAGCAGCAGAGGGTAACTATGGCTAAAATATTTGCAGAATAACACAAAAATGTTAAATGGGCCATAAAATATAGACGAGAGGTCTCAGTTTGTAGGAGAAAATAATTTCCGTTGAGTATCACACTTATCTTCCGGTCA
This sequence comes from Physeter macrocephalus, assembly GCF_002837175.3. Lineage (NCBI taxonomy): Eukaryota > Metazoa > Chordata > Mammalia > Artiodactyla > Physeteridae > Physeter > Physeter macrocephalus. Next base: position 16,056,296 of record NC_041227.1, on the reverse strand, counting down.
CTGTTTTAGACGCTGACAGGCAAGTGTTTAAAGTCATAACTTCAGCTCAAATCGACTGAGAATACAATTGCAAATCATGCACTAAGCCCCCTGGAACTTTTGGAATACTTAGTGGAATCGATAAACTCTGACCATACCTTAATTTTTAAAAAATGTTTTAGGGAACTAGAGTGGAGAATTACAAGCCTGAGGACCTAAAGAGGATGCATTCTTTTAATATAGTTAAGTTTTTAACAAGCTATGAGTGAAGTCATAAATGCATTAAGGCTGGGGTTGGGGGAAAAGCACTGTCAGGCCAAAGGACAGTTCAGAAGCTCCTAGCAGGCTGCATGACTCGCCATCCCATGAGCAGCCTCCAGGACCCATGCATAGTGGGAACCAAGAAAGGTCACACACACCTCCTCCCCAGAATCACACCACCCAGCTGTTGAAGCCAGAAACCTAGCAGGGCACCATTTCTGATGCCTCTGGCTCCTACTCTAACCCCATCACTTAGGACCAGTGGGCTCTACCTCCTAAATTCATCTCTAATCTGTCCACTACCTCTCTCCATCTCTACGCTCTGTTTCTTCATAGTCTGCTTACCATGTGTTATGGGCTGAACTGTATCCCCCCAAAATTCACAGGTTGCAGCCCTAATGCTCAACAGCTCAGACTGTGACTGTATTTGATGACTGAGACTTTAAAGGGGTGATTATGTTAAAATGAGGCTGTCTGGGCGGGCTCTAACCCAATCTGACTGATGTCCTTATAAGAAAATTTGGACACACAAAGACACATCAGGGGCACATGTTCACAGAGGAAAGACCATGTGAGGACAAAGTGAGAAGGCGGCCGTCTGCAAGCAAAGGAGGGAGCCCATGGACAAAACCAAACCTGCCACCTTCATCTTGGATTTGGGGCCTCCAGGACTGTGAGAAAATAAAATTCTGCTTAAGCCACCCAGTCTGTGTATTCTGTTCCGGCAGCCTTAGCTGACTAATATACCATCTGTTATAGACCAGATAATTACCTGATTGTTTGTTTTATTTTCAGTCTCTTTCACATCACTGGAAGCCCATGAGGGCAAAGAATGAATCTGTCTTACTCACCCCCATGAACCCAGACTAGCGTCTGGCATGGAGCATATGCTCAGTAAACACGTCGGATGGTGAATGAATGTCTCTCCACCACCTGGTCCAGGACATCACCATCTCTTGCATGACTCCAGAACTTTCTTTCTCATAGGTCTCCTGACTTCTTCTCTATTCCCCCTTCAACCCCTCTTCCACAGAACAGCCAAAGTAATCTTTTAACAATTAAATGAGATCATATCAATCCCCAGCATAAACCCCTCCAGTGGTGCCTCCCTACACTTAGATTAAAATCTAACCAGTCATGAGGCTTCCCTGGTGGCACAGTGGTTGAGAATCCGCTTGCCAATGCACGGGACACGGGTTCGAGCCCTGGTCCAGGAAGATCCCACATGCTGTGGAGCAACTAAGCCCGTGCACCACAACTACTGAGCCTGTGCTCTAGAGCCCACGAGCCACAACTACTGAGCTTGTGTGCCACAACTACTGAACCATGCTCCATGACAAGAGAAGCCACCGCAATGAGAAGCCCGCGCACCGCAACAAAGAGTAGCCCCCGCTCGCCACAACTAGAGAAAGCCCATGCGCAGCGACGAAGACCCAATGCAGGAAAAAATAAAATTAATTAATTTAAAAAAATCTAACCACTCACAATCTAAAATATGACACAAATGAACCTATCTACAAAACAGAAACAGACTCACAGACATAGAGAACAGACTTGTGGTTGCCAAGGGGGAGGGGTATGGGGAGGGATGGATTGGAGTCTGGGGTTAGCAGATGCAAACTATTATATATAGAATGTATAAACAAGGTCCTAGTATATAGCACAGGAAACCATATTCAATATCCGGTGATAAACCGTAATGGAAAAGCATATATATATATTTAAAAAACTGAATCACTTTGCTGCACAGCAGAAATTAACACAACATTGTAAATCAACTATACTTCAATTATAAAATAATAAATTACACAGTTTGATAAGTTAAAAAAAAAAATCTAACCACTCACAATGATGTTCAGGGCCCTGCTTCCCTTTCACTCAGAAACACTTTCCCCCATGTTCCCCAGACTCAGGATACGCTGGCAGCATCAAGCTGATCCCACTGCAGGGCCTCTGCACGTGCCCTTTCCACTGCCTAGAATATGCCCCCTCCCCAAACCTTCATACAGTGAACTCCTTCTATGACTCAGATCTCAGCTCAGACCACAACTTCAAAGATATCTCCCTGACCACTTTATCTAAGAAGCCCCTCCACATCCCAGTCCCTCACATTTATTATATTCATAACCCATCACTGTCTGAAATTATATTCGTGACTTACTTAATATTAGTTACTTACTTAATATTAGTGACTTACTTAATGTCCTTCCTCCCTCTGTCCTTCTGCTAAGCATACAACATGGGAACAAACACCTACCTATCTTGGTCACTTAAGTATCCCCTGTGTCCAGCAGAAGTTCCCGACACATAACTGATGCTCAGTAATTGACTTGCGGGAAGCAAGAATGAATAAAAACCCTGACTGGCTATGGACTGAGCATGGGGCCTTGGGAAGGGGCCTTTGCTAGGCCCTGGTCAACCCCACATGACTCAGGAGCTAGGGATAGACCTCAGGGGACTATATGCACCACCAGTATTTGCACAGAGAGTTAAATGGAATTTTCGAATTCCAGCCACTTTCACAGAGTTGCACATTTTGATTTCTAGGAAGTTTCAAGCTTAAGCCTCCTAAGCATCTAAGTTGAACTCAGATGAAGCACATCACACAAGAACACAGCCAGGGTCACGTCTTCCTGAGTTATGTCCCATGGCCCATTTGCCGGGTAACTTGCTCTCAGCAATTCCATAACCACATAACGCACATTCCTCAGCGGGAGGAGTAGGAAGCTCTCAGAAGAATCCAAAATTCAGAAGCAGTCTCAATGGGAGGAGGATTCCAAGAGAAGCCATGAGACTTTAGGCATGGAAAGGCATTCAAATACCCTCCAGAGAACCCTCGCCCATGGAGATTTCTCTGAGAGAAGGAAGCATGGGGCTGCAATGGCAAACCATGGACAGTGTGTAGAGTTAGGGCAGAGTTGAGGCTGAGACAAGAGACAGGCGTCAGGTTGGCTGTCACGGTGGAGGTAAAAATTCCCAGGAGAGGACAGAATTCTGGGATCCCAGGAGAGAGAAGCAGGCCAGATTCTTTGAGGAAGAGCCTACCAGAAAGACCTAGTGCAAGCATCCAGCACAGGGCAGCAGGCATGCAGCTGGATGCAGCTCCGAGGATGCGATGTGTACAGGACTTGGGGATTGCTGAAATCCTGTTTCAGAGAGACTGCCTCAAAACTGATGGCCGTGCAAGGCTGAGTGTGTGAGGTTAAGTGGATCACAAGTAGAGCAGACATCTCCCGATGTGGTCTGAGGTCAACAATCATTCTCCAACGGGCAGCAGATGCTGATTCCCAGGAGTCAAGGGAGGGGAAGACTTAACCCTGGTAAGAGGACTCATGTGTATGCCCAGTACACAAACCCAGCATAGCTGGGGGATTTCTGGGACCCTCTTCACATAAAGTCTGTTTCAGCAGAGACATTTGCTGGGCATAACTGAATGGACAGATCCATCTGAGAAAATCCCAAAGACTCAGGAAGTAACCCAGAGGGTAGGAACCTTAGGCCAGCGTAATGGAGAGTCTAATAGGATCTCAGCATTTCTGAGATGCTGGTTGATGCCTGGGGAGGAGGTTTCCCTTACACAGACACCAAACACAGTTACCCAAAATACTGTCTTGCCAAAACCCCTTGGAACTCATCCCAAATTCCTCCAGAGAAGGTGCTCTAAGACAATGGGTCAAACAATGTCACTGTAGTGCCAGGGGAGGGAAGTGATGTTTGGGGCTCTGATGAATTCATCGTAGCAGAAGTTGAAAGAATCATTCCAATTAAAGCAACACAGATGGGGCAGAAATGAGAAGAGCCTCAAAATGGGAGGCATGAAAGGCATAAAAGCACAGGACATGTTATATCTCTTGAGGGAACAGCAAACTGCACCAGAGCCCATAGCATGACTCATGGCTATAAGGAAGAAGTAGAGACAACCCTGCTAGGAGTTAGTTACCCAACGGCTGCCAAGAAACTAACAGGAACTTCCAATCTGCAGACACTAACAAACTAATGGGGCTGGCAACTTAACCAGCCCTCCTATGGGGCTGCCATAATCCCCAGGCGTATCTCTTTGATTACAATCCCCCCACCAAATGTCACTGGATATGATGCCATCTCAGCTACCTGCACCCAGGACTTGTCCCCTCTGAGATTTAGTGAACCTGGGAACCACATCTCCTTGCTCAGACACATTCAAGTATCTTAGACTAAATACACAAAGAGAGAGAACTTCCAAGGGAAACCGGCTGGGTTTGGAGGAGTGGAATGCCTTTGAGAACTCTCGACACTGTCCCATAAGTACTAACTACTGTGAGAAATCTCTCCCTATGCCTACACGGAGTTGATGAGGGTATTTAAAATTACTTTTAAAGAAGTAATAGCTTTGGGGTACTTTTCCCTGTGAGTGAACAGTGTGCTAATTTGCTCAATGTTTTGGTGTTGTTCTTTTTTTGAGACAATTGCACAAGAGTCTATCCAAAGCCCTCTAATTCTTCCACTTCAGTGGTCTGAATCCCGCTAATAAACAATGAGGACTTTAGACCCCCTTAATAGACACATTAGTAGACAGATTCAAACAAAGATGCTTTGCCGCTCTCTGCAAAGTCCTGGAGGTGCTGCCTGTTGAACAGGCCAGCGAAATTATGGATTTATTCAGGACTGACTGCATTGAGTATGTAAGAGAGTAAGAGATGTTTGTGAGCTGAATGAATAGGGGGGGTACTGCAGCCTCCAAGCTACCCGGTCTGGCATGGAGCAAGGCTGTGTTAGGATGAGGGGAGAGACTTACTGCATGGATGGGCAAGGACCCGGACCTCGTCCACAGCGATGTAGCCAGGATGACCCTTCAGAGAGACGGATTCAAATATCACCTGCAACACACAAGGCAGGAGTCAATTTCGCAGAAGTGGTTGTAGGAATTCATCACGGCTGCCCAGCCCCCAAACAATTTACGTTTCAGCTTCCCACTAGAACTACCAAAAGAGGTCTTATATTAGGCTAGGATGCTACCCCGGCAATTGACGTGGATTTTCAAAATAAGGTAAGAAGGCCACATTCCGGTGACCAGCAAAAGAATAACCAGCCACATGGAACATTTCTAATGGCTTTCAGAACTAACACTGGGATGCAGGGAAAACAACCCAAATGTGGCCTGGAAACCCCGATCTGCACCTTTTTCATTGTTGTTTCAAGGGAAGCACAGAGAAGAATGACTTCCGAATATCTCAACTTTCTTACGAAGGATGAGGGAGAAGCCACCATAAGCCAAGGAGGGTTCACCTTAATTTAATTCCACATCTCCAAGGAATACAGTCCATCTGAATTACCTAATAACACCTCTTGGAAATAAGCCCCAGGGACCACTGTTGGTATCTGGGAATCCAAGGGCAACAAGTTCTTTGAATCCTCCATTCTGACTCCCACTCAAACTGCTCATTTCAGTAAACAGCTTTCCTTGTCACCCACCATCCACCTTCACAAAGGAGATGTGACTATCTGTGTGGACAGCATGACCAATGCCCTTGACCTCTCTAATTCCAATGGCCTCATCTTCCAATCCACTTCAGCCACACGCTCACACTTGTCCTTCTCCACTCCACAAACTGGAATTTTCAGTGTATTTTGGCACAGACCGCAACCACGCACTCCTCTCCCAACTCACCCCTCTTAAACCTGCTTCTGCAGTGCATATGGTACCCCGGATCTCAACTTTTCTAGAGACTGTAGGCTGCATGGACCTCCCTGTATTCTCAACAAACCCTGGAGGAAACTGTGGGCTGCATGGACCTCCCTCAACAAACCCAGGGTTCCCCCACTCTGTTGACTAATCACCCATACCATTCTCACCAAAAGCCCCAGTTCCTCATCTCAGTGTTGACAAGTCTATTGCAAAGCTGCCTTCTCCACTCCTATACCCCGCACAAATGTTCCCCTTTCAACATCACCTGCCCAAACCCTGCAAGATACCCACATCACATCTTTAAGAGGTAAGAGGACTACAGAGGGGCTGACTTCTAACTTCTTACCCATCAACCTAATCTTCATGGGTTAGATAACTACACACCAGCCACTGCCCCCTCTCAGCAAGGCACACCCCAGCGCCCTTGACCTCTACCTTTGCTGCATTTTACAGCTTCTTGGTTCTCTCTCTCTAACTTATATCTCCGAATCCTCCCTTTTACTCCTGACTCTGACAAACATAAATGCCTGGATTTCTCTTACTCTTTAAAAGCTACCCTTTGGCAGCAGCTGTATTTATAGTCCAACTGTGTTTCAATCACATTTAAAATTCTCAGTAGTTTTAATTACACTCACTCTACACTCCCCAACTTCCCAGTGCAAAACTTCAACCCCTGTCACCTGGACTTTGTCCTCAGCAGTTCCCCCAACACTGACTGCATGGCAGACACCAGTAATCTTAGTAGCGTTCTTACTGCTTAAATCCAATACATATATTTCAATCTTTATCTTACTTTAAGAAGGAAAATAGTATAGGGCTTGGGATCTGGGTCAGAATGCCGGGGTTCTAGTCCTGGCTGTACCACCTTGTATGTGTACACCTTGAGCAAGTTACCTTACTGCTCTGTGCCTCAGTTTCCTCATCTGTAATTACAGTGTCTACCTCACTGGGTAATGATTCAGGTGAAAAGAGTTAATACACTACTTAGAACTATATGTGGCACACGGTAGGTTCTCAGCAAATGATTGCTATACTTATTCTTCATACTTGACCATTTTCCTACAATTACTGATGTTCATAGCTTCTCTCTCTCTGGGTCTCTCTTCTATTTAGGGTCAGGCGACACTTTACTCTCATGGTTCTTCTCATCAATCTGTGTATATTCTCCCAGTGGTTTCTTCGTAAGCACTTCTCCTATATCCACTCTTCAAATGCGGGCTTCCTCTATTCATTTTTGTAAACTGAAAACACTCTTCCTTCAATGGCTATCAATTCACTGATAATTCCCAAGCCCAGATCTCCATTCTAGACCTTTCACCTGAACGTGGGTCTCACTTATCCAGCTCACAGATCTGTATTTCCACCTAGATATCACATAGATCCTCCAACACAATCTGTATACAACAGAGTTGAGCAGCTTCCCTATCAAGCTGTCTCCCTCACTGCCCAATGGGCCATCCTTCCTGAACTATGGACCTCAGTGGGTTGCCCCATCCAGTCATTGAAAATTGAGATGCAGACATCTGCCTGGGCTTCTAGGTCTGCCCCACTTCTCACATCCTTTTTTTTTTTTTTCTTTTGACTCTGTCTTCTTAGTATTTCTCCTATCTGCCCATGTCTTTCCATCTCTGCTGTTAAGTTGAACCATATGAATCAACCATCCTGTAGATCAAAACCAGTTGGATATTAATGCCATTGCTCTGGTTCAAATCTTCACCACTTTTCACCTCTATCATCTCAACAGCCAACCAAATAGACCCTCTCTCCTGTCTTTTACTCCTCAGTTCAAGCCGTGGATGGAACGTAAGGTAGGTGATAACATCAACAGAAAAACCCCCATGTGGAATCTTTTTGTGGTCCATGTGGTCACTTCAGGTTAGTGGATTCAGAGGCCAGAGGTGTCAGTGGGGTTCAGAGCTCTACAGCTATAAAAAGTGAGCAGGGAACTGGTAGAAAGGGTAGTGATGGCTGTGAAGAGGCAGCCTCCTTGGGTGGTAAGATCTGTCACTAAGGCAACACACTGCTGCCTGGGAATTATGTACAGTGACTTGGGGCTGACAGTCACATCAAACATAGAGCAGCTGGCACCAGCATGACAATCACTCCAGAAGAGGGGTTTACTAAGATAGCAGGGTCCTTACGAGAGACTGAACAAACAAAATTGTGCAGAGGTAGGGGGAAAGTCTGTAGAAATAAAAGTGTGATAGCTGCCTCATCCTGCAGAGGAGGAAGTCAACAGATGACCTTTCGATAAAGAATTATGTATCTAATTATATTTTTAATAACTCAAAGGAATCCAAAAGCAAAGCCCGTAGGAAAAAATAAAAGGAAAACACACCAAACACAGAAAAACATTTAAAAGAAATAGCATAAAAGCATTCAAATTGCGTAGTAAAAATGATAAAAGAAAAAATTTCTATTGTGACAATAAATATAAATAGGTTAAAATAGAGAAAAGCTCTCAGACTGTCTAAATAAACCATGTCTAATCATATGCTATAAGATAAACACCTAATATAGAATGACTCAGTAACCTTAAAAATAACAAGTTGAACAAAGACATAATAGGAAAATGCAAATAAACAGAAAATAGTTGTTGTAAACATAATGCAAAAGCATCAAAGTAGAATTTAAACCAAAAAGAAATACAAAAACCATTAAGTGGACTAAAATGGTCATTAAAAAAAAAATGCGTGAGTCAATAGATTTAAAAGGAGAAAATGATAGGAAAAAACCCCAGCATCTGAAGATTTTAACACTTGTCTTAGACTCTGACCAAACAGGAAAAAATAAAATATCAAGTATGTATCTAATATGAATAATAATGCATTTACTAAACAAATATAAAGAGAGAATAAAATTTCTGTTCAAATGCTCATGGATTATTTACACAAAGATCATATAATAGACTAACGTATAACTTCAATAAATCCTTCAAAGAGGAAACCATACAGGTTTGGGTCTACACATTTCCTAACTGAATTCCCTGAAGCAATAAATTAATGACAAAAGCTTAAAAATCAATTTCTTAAAGTTGAAATATTGTATATTTCTTAAATACATAATAACTATAATATCAAAGTATGTTTTATATGTTAACAAAAGTCTGAATAAAACAAAATTAAAAGTCAAATGGCAAGTTGAGAACAATATCTGTAATATCAATATATATGCCAGCTAAAAGGTAAATATCATGTTTCGTGTAAACAATTCTTGAGAATCAACAAAACAAACTCTCCAAAAGAAAAATCAGCAAGTGAGTTCAGCATGTAATTCACAAAAGATGAAGTAGGATTGGCAATGATTTATGAACGTAATCTTTTTAATGACATTAGGGAGATTACAGCAGTTGAATGTTTTCTTCTTTATACTTTTCTACATTTTCCAAATTTTCTGAAATAAAAATGAGCTCCTTTATATTTACAATAAAAGGTAAGTGCTTTGAGGTGCATTACACTTCCACATCTCTCTGCATGTTATACTATCCCTGTGTCAGGTATGTACCACAGTACAATTAACTCTACTATAGCACCTATCACACCAGATTGTAATTGCTTGTCCATGAATTATTTCATTCTCTAAACTCTAAACCTATTGGGAACAGGAACAGTGTCTCATTCATTCATATTTATAGAGACCCTCTTCTGTACCAAGCATTGAGGCACATGCTGGGGCTATAAAAGTGAACAAGAAGGTTAGGGGCCAAGCCCTGATAAACTTTACATTTTATGAATGGAAATGGAAATTAAAAAGGAAAATATGGAAAATTAAATTCATTTTGTGATTGGTATTATGAAGGAAATAAACAAAATGTTGTGATTAAGAGTAAGTAAGCGGGAGAGGGTCTACTTTACTTAGAGTGGTCAGGAGAGAACTCTAAGGAGGTAATTATTAAGAGTAGACCGGAAGGATGAAATTGGCAAGTCCAGGAAGAGGTGGTAGAACATGAAAAGCCCATGAGGCAGGAAAGAACTCAGGGATGACCTGGGAACATGAGAATGAGACCCTGGTGTGGCTGGGATATAGTGAATAAGCTAGAGAAGCACAAGGCACGGCTGCAATGTTAGTTGAGGGTCAGATGACATGGAGTCCTACAAGACCTAGTATGGAGCTTGAATTTTCTGCTGTTAGTGAACCATTTAAAGCAGGAAAGTGACATAATCTAATTTACATTCTAAAAAGATCATTCTGGCTGTTCTGTGGAAATTGACTTGGGGCTAGGGGGCACTTGAGCAAGAATGAAACGAACAGACCTAACAGTTGGCTATAGTAGTGATCCAATCAAACGATGAGTATGGCTTGGACAATGGTGTTGGCCATGAAGAATAAAGATGTTGATGGTTTGAGAGATATTTTCAAGGTACAGATGAAAATAATTGCTGTTAGATTAAGAGGGGAAGAGTGAAGAAAAGAAAAAATGCAATGAGGTCTCTTCAATTTAAGGCTTGAGCTTCTAGGCTGATTCTGGTGTCACTTATTGACATGAGGAAGATGAACATGTGTGTCTGGGCACACAGGCAGGGCTACATCATGATTTCTTTTGGTCATGTTAAGTTCGAGATGCCAATTAAACATCTTAATGGATATACTGAGTAGGAAGCTGGCATTATATTCTGAAGCTCATGGGTGATCTGGGACCAGAGTTACAAATACGATAGCTTTGGCATCTAAATGTCATTTAAAGCTATAGAACTAGATGAGGTCACCTTGCAAGACAGAGTAGACAGTTCAAAGAAAGGACTAGGGCCTAAGGCCAAGTGCAGAAAGCCCAATAGTAGATTTCTTAGGATGGTAGAGATTGGAACATGCTTTTAGGTAGAGAGGAATGAGTCAGGAAAATAGCATAAAATACAAGGGAATGAGGGACTGATGAAACAAGATTCTAGAAGGGACAGAAGTCAATTGGGGTCAGGATACTGGTGGAGGTATCAGTATTGAACAGAGGGGCACATCATCAACTAAGACTGAATAATAATAAAAATAGAGAGATAAAACCACAATAATAAAGGTCAACCACATTAACCTTTTATTAGTAGGTAGTCTCAATCTAGCCTCTCAACAACCCTAGGAGGTGGGGCAAACTAAGTTATCAAAGCTCAGAAAGGAAGCCAGAGGTGGATTGAGGACTGAGGCCCCCGGTCTCCTGGTTCACAGCCATGTCCATCACTGGACTTCAATGAAAAGCAGCCCTACTCTCATTTAACCAAAACACTTGGTTAAGCAGAGTTCTGACTGTTTCCCAGTTAATCAAAGTCCAACTCTATTAAACTCTTCTGACACTGTTTCTCCAATCATTACTCAGTATCTAACCTAGATCATAATTATTAACAAATATTCCATGAACGAACCCAAGGCTGGTCATGAGAGAATGGATGTATGAGAGTGAGGCATACATTTGTTCACCGCTCTCTCTCCTTCCTGTTGCAGAAATAAGAACTCTATAATGAGATAGAGAATCTTTTATTCATCAGAATTCCTCTGGGGAATTTTTTTCTGTAACGCACTGGGGTAGGTGAGTCTTGGGTTTCTCAAATATGAGAGAGTAATACTCTGTAAGAAACAAGGGGAAGAAGGTACTGTTTTTTTCATGAAATGAATGAATAATTGTAAAATGCTTACAATACGTATAGTAAGATACTGATGAACGTTACTATTACTGCCCTTACTCTGGGCCGAGTGATGGGAGATGAGAAGGAAAATTCAAGGGAATGGTGGGAGAGGAAGAAAGTAATGGGCTTCCCAATGAGACTACCCCTTGTGCCCTCATCCCAAGTTTCCACTAAAATTCCTACACTCAACAGACTCTGATGTGAGTGAGGACAGGTGGGAACTGGTAGAGGCTGGGCTTTGGGTCCATGTGGAGGTACATGGAAATTAAGAGGCACAGGTGGTTGCAGGTGCCACGGCAGTTGGGGAGGTGGAGGGGAGAGAGCGCAGAAGCATGGCGAAGGAGACGGTGACAACCCACAGAATCCTTGATGAAGGCTCCGGACTCACAAGACATTAGAATTAGGGTCCACGGTATGTTTTCAACAAAAGGCAGGTCCTGGATGCAGCTGAGAATAAAGTACCTCCCAGAACAGATGGAGAATATCCTCCCCGTCACTGCCAGATTGCTCAGAGCAGAAAGCTCACAAAACCTACAGGAGCCAAGAGGGTCCTGTTCTTGGCATGCAACTCCAGAGACAGAGTTTTTTTTTTTTTTTTTAAGTCATGCAAACTGCCATGTGATAGAGCCCTCAATGGCATGAGAGTAGAAGGTCACAAGGCTGGGGGTATCAGGAACAGTGCCAGGGAGTCCACCATTCTTCCCCAGAAAGAAAAGGCAGGAAGGCCCACAATGGATGGGCTTGGATCTTCAAGGGCCCACCTGGACTCACCTGCTGAGGCCTGTCCCCTGAACACTCACGACGGGGCTGACTCTGAGGCCCACATGCAACCTCCTGGGCAAGCTGCTTGCCTCCAGAAACAAGGGCCAGCCCTGGGGAGCACAATGCCAGGCACCAGAGAGGGAGATCTCAAATGGTGGCTAGAATGTGCCACCAAAAGATTATGGGATGGTGGGCCTTAGCCACGGAGAAGCAATGGATACTGGGGTTAAGTTGGCAGGGTCAGCCTCTAGACATTACATAGAGCCCCCAAACCCTAAACACCCCCTTATCCATGCTGCATGCTTTACATTTCTGAACGAGATCCTGGCAATGCAAATTATTGCTGGGGTTCTGAACGGGAATCTGGCAATGCAAATTACTGCTAGGATTCATGGTTCAAGTTTCTGACCACAAGGAGCTTCTGCATGAAGCCACAGGGCAGGGCACTAAGGAACGCTGTTAGAGAAATCAGGTTTGGCTGCAGCAAGAGGTTGCAAGGGCGGCTCACAGGGAAGCAGCACAACCAGGGACATTCGAACTTCAGGAGAGATGTGAGGGCCCCCCTGGATCCTCACTGCTGATAAAAAAGGAAGAAGCCCTCTCAAACAAACGCAATAGCAGAACAGAGCATTGTCTTGTGTGGTTCAGGAAAAGCAGCTGTTACAGCTACAGCTCAGCCCCCAGGGCCAGGTTCCCAGCCGACCAAGTTCTGGGGAATGTGGACCACTGGAGTCCTCTCTTCCCTTCTGGTCAGAAAGCACCCCAGAAGACATCTGCAGCTTTGGGTGGAGATGGTTATCCCATCAATGTGCTTCTGGTCCTGGTTAGGAAGACCTACCAGCTCCAGTTCCTGGGGACAGACACCACCAAGGGACAGGGTGATGTCAAGACCCTCAGTGATAGAAAGACCTGCCCAGGTGTTCTGAGGTGAAGGAGAATGGTCATCTCCAAGCAAAGCACACTCGTAAGGAAAACAAGGCCCTTGAGGAATGAGAGCCAGGAATGGGAGATGAGCCAGAGGAGTGAGTGAAGAACTGTGAGAAGGAAGGGAGCTCTAGTTGACAGGGAGTAGCGAGGGCGGGGTGGAGGGGGCCAGAGGAAGGCCACCCAGTGATGTTCCATGTCAGGGTATGGAGGCAGGGACACTGGGGTGCAGGGACTGGAGCAGAAAGCCTGGGCTGGGAACCCCAACTTCCCTGCAGGACAGCCTTCAACCCCAAGGTTGCCATGTGTCCCTACTGTCAACTGCACATCCCCCAACCCCTAGACCTTTAGAGACCTCCTGGTTTGGGGACGTAAAGCTTGCATGGAAAGGCGCAAACCTCTCCCAGCACAGGAGCTGCTGGGCAAAGCCAGGAAGTCACGTCCCGAGAGAGGCTCAGAGATGAGTCACCCCCATCCCCTCCACAAAAGGCAGGCTGTGTGCCTGTTTGGGGGAGGGTTGTGGACATGTCGGGACACGGTTTAAGGGGCCTGGCATCTTATGCTCACCACTGAAGTCCTCAAGCAGAGAATTTGTAGAGCAAAAGTTTCAAGGGGCTGCAAACACCTTCTCAAAAGATAAGAGACAGAAAAATGCTGGCTCACCAGAACTCCTCTTCGGAAGAGGACCACATATATTTTCATGGTGAGGGCGGGGGAGAGACTGCTTGGGGTGAAATCAAGAGAGACGTGATTTCCCCAGCCCACACCAGCCCAAGGAGGCCTGCCTCAAGACGAGGAGGAGCGTTTGCTGCTTAGCGGGCAGTGGTGGTGGGTGAATGAAAGAGGAGATGGGGTGGAGTCTGAAGGAGGTAAAGTGGCCCCCCCTCCCTGTGACGCCCCCTCCTGAATCGTGCAAGAAGTTACCAAACCCACAGAGCGCCAGATGCCAGAGGAACTCCTGAGAAAGGGACTGGGCTTCAAGTCCAGTTAAGTCCAAGTCAGATGAGTCTTAAATTTCAGAGGTCTACATAGCTGAATAAAAGGTAATTTCACCGAGGCAGGTGATGGAGAATAGAGAGAACAAGTGGCTGCACAACTAAAGTTCTTTCATTTTTTAAAATATTGGGACAGAAAAGTTGGGAATCATTAAAAAACATGAAATAGAATGAACATCACCTGGAAAGGGGCAGCCATCTGCAGTATGGCTTCAGCGGCACTGGATGAGCCCTTGCTCTCCTGAGAAGAGGCAGGCGAGGAGTGGACGGTGGGGGGAGCATTCTCATCCCAGGCCCTGCTGACGGCCTGGGACCAGAGAGCCCACTAATAAGAAAGATGAAATGTCCCTGCTTATTACAGAGCTACAAGTCAATTTTAGGACTGTGAAATATGACTTTAATAAATGAATACATAAGCCATCAGGGTCTGAAGCCCAGCAGTGCTGAGAACCAAAATGGTATTTAGTCCACAGAATCATGCATGCAGAGCCAGAGCTTGGGGTCTGGTGAATTTTAAAATGCATCTGGCAAGTGTCTTTGAATCTCCTGATGGGCCCCTCTTTCTCTCCCTGATATATGTGTGGGTGGTGCCCCTGCGTCTGTGGCGGGTTTGGGAGCAGGCTGGTACGTGTGCACTTGTGTGTGCTCCCCTGTGTGTATGGCCGAGGGACTATCTGTTAGTGGCTGTGTGTGTGTCTGAAAGACACACGTGTCTTTTCTAAACCGCTGCTCTCAGTGCATTAGTGGCTTTTTCACCACAAGGCTAAGAGCAGAGAAAATGGAATGGAATGGAATGATGCTGCAGTGCCCAACAGGCTGCAAATCAGAACATTCTCCCCGATGAGGCTGCTTAGGACAGGGATGGCTCAGGGCTCAACCACAGTAGTATTTCTTCAAAGAAGGCCTCCCTCCTCCATCCTCTTGGTCTGTTCTTCTCTCTTCCTCCTCCCTTCCTTCCAATAACTGCTGAGGCCCACTGCAAGCCTGATGTGATGTTATATATATACTATCTCATTTAATCCACATTAAGAACCCTTCATTGGACCCACTGACATCTCCATTTTACAAACGAGAGAACTGTGATTCAGAATGATGATGGGATAGACCCAACATCGCACAGCTAGTGAGCGGAAGATTCTCTGAAGGGGCATGCTTTTTTCCCTAAAATCAGGAAACTGAGCTTGGAGCAGAGGACCCTAGGCAGGATTACGGGGACCTCAATTGACCAATAACATCCCCTTCTCTGGAACACAGGACATGTTGCTACCCAATACAGTAACACAGGAGTTACTGTCAGATAAATGAGTGGCAATATGCTTACCACAGAGCTGGGACATAAGAGATGCCTAAGAAATGTCCTTTTTTCCCTCTGTACCCCATCAAAGAGCATAGCCAACCCTAGGTCTAGCCCTCTCCTGGGTCACTTTTCCTGCTCTTTACACTTGCACCTGTGGCCCCATCCTGTAACCATCTGCATCAGACCCTAGGTAGGAGGTTTTCAGATTAGAACCCTATGGCCTCCTTGATGGGATCCATGGACTTATGGAGACACTTGAAGTTTATACTCAGTGAAACGGGGGCAGTTTTGGAACCAGGGCACCAGGATTCTGGTCCCAGCTTTGCCAATGATTTGCTCTGTGCTCTTGGACTTCACTGTCCATCTCTAGACCTCAGCTTTATCCCCTGCATCAGGGTTCAAACTATGGCCTGGAAGCCAAATCTGGTCCATCACCTGTTTCTGTACGATAAAGTTTTCTTTGTTTTGAACTGAAGGATGCCTACGAATCTCCCAGCCACTCACCTTTGCCACCCTTAGGTCCCTGTTCTGCTTCAGACTCCAGAGAAATTTCTCCAGAAGTAGACCTACGTCACTTTCTTACTCAAAACCTTCCATCAGTGAGCATGGAGATTAACGTTAAACAGGCACAGGGGATCTTACGGGGTTGATGAAAATGTTCTAGAGCTGGTTTATGGTGACGGTTGTGCAAGTCAATAGATTTACTAAAAATCACTGGATTGCATACTTAAAATAAGTGGATTCTATGATACGTAAGTTGTACCTTAATAGCGTAGTTTAAAAAAAAAAAAAAAAAAAACTTTCAACAGCCCCAGGCCACAACATGGAGCTGTGTTCCTCTAAGTGAGCTCTGTGGGCTGGTGACAGCCTGCAGAGTGGGTGTCCTCAGTCCTCAATGGGATAAGAGGCTCCTCAACGAGATAAGAGGCATTTAGAGAGGGTCCCAGCAATTTGGCATTACTGTGACACTTTTATTGCAGTTTATAAAAGTTCTGGTCCACAAGTTGAGGAGAAAAAACCGGGTCCTCCACCACAGATGGTTTCAGTAGTGCCGCTCTAGCCTAGAGAATAAATTTACTCTCCTTAGCCTGGCATTCAAAGCCCCCCATGACCTACCCATCCCTGCAGGCTCAGCTCCCAGTAGATCTCCTTTTCGACCTATACACAACCTAGTTTCTAAACTCTGCCAAAATCTCTCATTCACTCCTCCAGCCCATGGCGTGCACTACCCCTGTCAACTCAAATGCCTTTCCCTTCTTTTTTCAATAATTAGTTATTCATCTTCAAGACTCAGCCTAAGCTGTCTGGTCCCCTGAGAAGCCATCTTAATTGTCTTGCCCCCAGACACCGTCTTCCTCAGGGGCAATATGTGACTAGTTATCTCATCTTTCTGAACCTTAATTTTTTTCATCTGTAAAACAGGCATGATAATAGTATCTCCCTCATCAGATTGTTATAAGAAATTATTGTATGGAAGGCTTCAATAGCTAGCTTCCTCCAGCATCCTGTGGAATCCACATGCATCCCACTATATTCTAAGTGTTTATTTATTTATCAATCAGTTTCCTCCTCCAGACTGCGATCTCCAGGGTGGTAGGGGCTGTAGAGGATCTCTTCTGCATCCTCTAGGTCTGGTTAGGAGAAGTAGCTTGGTAAACATGAGTTGAACAAGTGAGTAAATGAAGTTCTTTCTAGACCTAAACTCTAAACAGGGCAAGAGGTGTATAGATAATTACTTAAAAAAAAAAATCAAACTACGGTAAAACAGCATACCTGGTAGAAATGTGGCCAGAAGGTGCTGATGGCAAGCTCTGCCTTCACCCAGCCCTCAGTGACGACCCCAGACACGTTCCAGACAGGGTTCCCCTGGGGCCCACCGTTCACCTTCACATAGACATTCAAGGCCCCTGGGCTGGACCTGTCGCGGCTGGAGAAGTAGTAATGGAAATCGATGCAGTGGGTGTCATTCTCCTTCAGGGTCGGCAGGAGAAGGTGCGCCTTCTGGCCAGAGGCCCTCCCAGAGCTGTTCACCATCATGAAGGATCCTGGAGACCCACAGAGGGGGCGGGAGGTAGAGACAAGGAGAGAGAAAGAAAATCCTTCTGAAAATCAGTCACACCTGTAAACACAGTGGCCAGAAATCCAGTCCCTCTAGGAGGGTATGGTTGATCCCCAGAAACCCACATTTCCTCTCTGGAGTATTTCCTCTCTCTTCTGAAATTGGGAATAAAAAATCCTACTCACCAAGGTGGTTTTAAGAATTAAGAGACGGTAACATACACGAAGTATTCTACAAAGTAAACAGTCTATAAACACGTACAGAAAAAAAAAAACAGCAAATATTAAAAACAGTAGCTCCAACAGGAAGCATGGAATAAAAACTCAGGAATTTAGTTAACTGCAACCTCCGTGGGTGAAATGAGGTGAAATATAACCTCATTCGAGCTTGGGTTGTCTCAATGGAAGCAGAAACTCTACAGCACCCAGGTGTTGTTTTAACATATTCCACCTGGAGCCTTGCATTAGTACAAGGAATACATCAGAGGAGGACATATAAAAAGTACAGTATATTCAAGTAAGTGAAGAAGACCTTGAAGAAATTTGAGAACCAACTGAAAGATGGAATGGAGGGTAAGTAATACTTGCTAAGCACTTAAGGGGTACCAGTGGGATGCTTACTGCCTTATTTATATATTGTTCAATTTAACCTTCAGAATGACCCTGGGAGAAGGAGAGTTTTCATTTTATTTAAAGACTGAGTGACTTGCCCTGGACCACTCAGACAGAGAGGGATGAGACCCAGATTTTCTTCAACCTCAAAGTTTATGCTATTTTTACTATCTGCAGAAAACATGACTATTATTTTCAAACACTGGAAAAGCCTATCTCCTAGAAAGGAAGTGAGCCTCTTTGGAGGTGCTTGGACCGATTAAATGGTTGCTTCTAGTTCTTCACCCCTCCCTGGCTCCATGCCCTTGCAGTCCCGCCCAACAGAGGCAGAGAGCATGTCCTCGTCCTCGTCCCCGTCCCACGACTCTGGGCTCCACTTGCTTTGGTCAACAGGAGACTAACAGAATGAGGCTTGAAACGTGCTTGCCTAGCTGGGCTTGTCCTCTTGCACTATTGCCACCTTCCATGAGAAGAATGTGCCCCGAGTAGCTGCTGCTGCCTTCAGCTTGGGATCAAGGACAGACACATGTGGAAGAGAACTAAGCTCAACGGATAGTAAAGAACCAAGCCAAGCCACGCACACAGCTGAAAGCACAGCCACATAGCCAACAAGCCCAACCTGGGTCAGCAGATCCACCATGGAGGCTCAGACCCAGAAATGTGAGAATAAACACACACTGCTGTTTGCCACTGAGTTTCCTCTTGGTTTGTTAGGCACATTACTGGGGCAATAGCTCACGGATGAAGGTCACCAGAGAGATCAGACTTATGAAAGAAACCGCAGGGAGGCACACTGCAGTTCAAAGGACCTTGTTTTTTTTTGGATGCAAAATGGGACGGACTGCCGGGGAGACCAAGTGAGCTCCTCATCACTGCAGGTGGCTAAACAGAGCCTGAACAAATTGAGGAGCCTTCTAAGGAAATTTCACAATCAACTGTGAGGGCTAAAACTGTGACTTAGAGTCTTATGATTCTAAGAAATAAATTGCATCATAAAACACAGCAGTGCTTCCCTGGTAGCCCAGTGGTTGGGAATCTGCCTGTCAATGCAGGGGACACGGGTTAGATCCCACACGCCGTGGAGCAACTAAGCCCACATGCCACGACCACTGAAGCCCGTGCGCCACAACAAGAGAAGCCACTACAATGAGAAACCTGCGCACCGCAACGAAGAGCAGCCCCTACTCGCCGCCACTAGAGAAAGCCCGCGCGCAGCAACAAAGACCCAACGTGGCCAAAAATAAAAACAAATAAATAAATAAACTTATCTTTTAAAAATACAGTAGATAAACTCAAGTGATTCTGGAATGAACATTCCCACCTAGAAAACCACTGCTGTTTTGAAATCTTATTTTAGCCACTAAAATCTTCAGTTGGAACGAAACCTTAAGACCACTTATCCTCAACCAAGATGAGCCACTTCAGTAGCTATAAGTAGCCTCATTCTTTCACCTTAATCCCCAAAAGACTAATAGCTGCCAGATAATAAATGCTGGGCAATCCGTATCTTGTCAGGGTTCTAGAGGGTACTGGTCATTCGTAGCCTGTCTCCTCTGGGTTCAGAACAAATTTAAAAATAGACATAGGAGAGAGAGAGAGAGTTCTAAATCTCCACTTTATTGTTCACAAAGCTGGCTTAGAGAAAGGAACTTGGACTTGAGGCCAAATTAGGCTTCCTGCATTTTCTTCCCTGAACCAGCACGCAAAGCAGCTGGATGATCAAGGACTCCTTCCTTCCAACTCAACCCAGATCCCTAGGGCTCATCCCAAAAATGAGCCAACAAGAAGGTGATAAAGACAGAAACTTGAACCAATGGCTAACAGACTTTCAACATCCCACCAGTCAGAAAACTCACCCACCCCCTGGGGTAGGAGCCCCTGAAAGTGAAGAGAAAGTGGTATCTTCCCCATGTTTCCAAGAGAGTCAAGTTTCCTAGCTTAGAGCCAGGCAGTAACACAGGGTACATGGAGAGCTGTCCCTTGTCAGATGTTGTCTCTAATCATCACAAACTCCCAATTGAGGCAGCAAGGAAGGAACCACTGCAGGGGGGAAACTGAGGCACAGAGAGAGGCTGGCATCCATGCCCATGTCTGTTTGCTGACCTACATCCCACAGGGTTCCACAAGGTTCCTCTGGGACAGATGAGTGATGACCCACAAGACCCACAAGCCTCTGGCCACAGAGGGAGGGTGGGGCACAGCTACAGGTAGGGAAGACAGCCTTGGAAACAAGTGGTGTCTGGCTCTCTCCACTCAGAATCCTGGGATGCCCCATGGACATTTAAGCTCCTATCCTCCTGCCAGTTCACACCAGGGGTCTTAGCGTCCACAGCAGCGAGAGTCGGGAAGGGTTCCCGTCCACCAGCTCAGGTTCCCCCTCTTTGCATCCTAGCTCCAGTGGCGAAGCAGGCTCACTGAGGAGATGGAGCCATGTAACATCCATCCACCCCAGCAAGTCTAGGGATTCTCTCCATCTGCTGCCTCCATGATTGTTAACAAAGGATGCTGCCATTTCCCTGAAGGCAGAGCTGGTGGAAGTGCTTGGCCCTCCACCAAGTCTTCATGTAGCAGAAATTGCTGGTTGATTAGCAAACCTGTCCTCTTTGTTCTGGGCACAGAGCTGGATTATATTCCCCAGCTTCCTTTCAGAGTTTGGTGAGGACATGCAACTAGGTTCCAGCCAATGGGGCCTGAGCGCAAAGTCTACCACTTCTAGGCTTGGTGCTTAAAAGGAGACAACCTCCACCCTCCCCCAGCTCCCACTGTTCCATCCTCTTTTATCTCATCCTTCAAAGGGTGATTCTTGGACCAAGAGTCTCAGCATCACCTGGGAGCTGGTAAGAAATGAAGACCCTCAGGCCCCAGCCCAGGTCTACTGTATCTGAATTCGCATTTTATCAAGATCACGAGGTGACCTGGATGCACATTAAGGTTCCAGAATCACTGCTGCGTTGTCTTTTTCCCATCCACCAGCTGAAAGTACAGGATTCCAAGAGCCTAAGTGACAGCAAAGCCACAATTAAAGGAGCCTAGTTCCCTGAATGACCAGGACCACGAGGAAGGCCACCCACAATTAGGAACATTCATTCTGGACTTTAAGTAAAAGCAAGGAATAAACAATTATTGGGTCATTAAGCCATTGAACACTTGACGTTTATTTCTGCAACTAGCATTATCGTTATTATTTTGGCATCCCTGTAGAGCCCCTACTTCCTACAAGTCCCTTTATTTAAGGAGGTAACATGAGAAAGGATAACAGTTACTAAGCAAGGCTGCAGGATGTTCCAAATAGGGACATCATTAAGAGCAGTGTCCTTGGGTAAAAAAGAAGCAGAAGGAAAGAAGAGAATGAAAATAATGGACTCCAAAAATAACTCCTTGAGAAGGAAAGAAACATCCTGGACCTTCATTAAGATACTTTGTGTCTCGGGGGGCCAGAGTTGGGTTGGGTTAGGGTAACAAATCATGTTCCCCATTTACCACCACCCTGACCCCCTCATGACGATTTGTGTGACTTGATATGCATCCTCTGGCCTGTAAACCAGACAGAAAGGTATGTGTTTGGGTGCAAGTCTCAGGGAGAGAAACAAGAAAACTGGAAAAAAAAAAAAAAAAAAAAAAAAAGAATAAAGAAAACGATGACTGCCCACCCCACCCCACCCCACCCCGACTACCCGCAAAGGAGGACAAGGTCAGGCCGGAAGGGAACGGCACGAGAAGTCCCGCTCGTGCAGGAATGTTCCAGTGAGGCTGGGGCAATGAGCGGTGCTGCCCTGGAGTCCAAGTGACAGAGTGTGAGAGAGGAACCGCTGGGGGTGTGGCGGGGTGGGGGAGGTCAGCAGCTCGCCCGCCCCACAGGAGGGGAGGGGTACTGTGACACCGGGAAGGACACCCACAGCAGCAGCCACGGTGGGGGTCTCCTACGCCATGCAGGCACTGAGCTTCCATGAGGAGTCCAGAAAGGGGCAACACGGGCAACTGATCTTATTTAACACTCACGCACTCACAAACATGCCCAAGGATTCTTATGAGTGACTGGGGAGAGCCTTAGGAGGGCAGAAAGAGGCCCGGCAGTGAAGCAGGTGGAAGCTTGGGGACACGAGATTTAAACCCTGGATTACTGTCCAATTACTGCTATAACTAAATACCAAAAACTCAGTGGATTAATACAACACAAACTTACTCTCTTATGGTTCTGGTGGTCAGAAGTCTAAAATCAAGGTGTTATAGGAAGTTGCTTTCCTTTTGGAGCCTTCCGGAGATAAACTGTTTCCTTGCTTTTCGTGTCTGCCTGCATTCCTTGGCTCATGGCCCCTTCTTCCACCTTCGAAGGGCATCACTCGCACCTCTAGTTCCACAGACACATCTTTTTCCAACTTTGATTCTTCTGCCTCCTTCTTATAAGGACCCTGTACATCGGGTCCACCCAGACAACCCAGGATCATCTCCCCAGTGCAAGATCCTTCATTCAATCACATCTTCTGTCATGTAAGGTAACATATGCACCTTTCCAGATATTTGTGTTAATACAACCACACGCACACTCCCAAGCTACCGACCGAATCAGAAGCCGGCAGCTATACGCTATCTAAACTGCAGGTGCCCTAGGGAATCTGAGTGTTCCTATGTGAGGGTAGAAGGCTCCTTGCGGTATCAGAACCCATCACGAATGTCTTCGAAGGGGAGTATGGTATAAAAAGCAAATGGTAGCGTCGAATCATTTGGCTCCCAATCTGGACAGAAAAAAGTAAGTTTTGGGGATAGGCAAGATCCACCTTTAAGCAGTGGAAACGTATCAGGGCAGCTGGCCGATGGAACCCTCGTGTCACCCGTGGCTTGTCAGGTACCACCCCCCCGTGGGCGGCTGTTCTCAGGCCACCCTCCAGGCTCAGCAGACTGATGACCTGGAGTAGAAACATGCCACTCAATATCTGAACTCCCTTCCTATGTCTGGTGGAACCCCTCAAATTTTTAAGCAGAGCCCATTTCCTCTATGGATATGAAAAAGATGTCCTCTTTCCCAGCCTCCTCTGTAGCTAAGACTCAGGCAGAGGATCTGAGTTCCACCAAACAGGCACACCCAACCCCAATTTCTGAACCGGACACTAGAGATGAGATGAACCAGAGCTCAGTGAAGCAGAGACTGCGAAGAGGGGGCAACAGCCATGGAAGAAGGTGCTTCCAAGTTGCAGAGGCAGCAAATCCAGCCTCGCTGGCGTGCAGCACAGCCAGGAGTACCCACAGAGGCAGTGGTGACTAACTCAGCCAGGGTGGGTCAGGACATCCTCCAGGAACGGACTAAGCTGGGCTGGAATTCGAAGAATGAATAGAAGTGAAACCTCACCAATCATTGAGCATATTATGAACCCTGACAATGGAATCTGACCAGCTTTAAACTCCAGCTCCAAGCAACACTCCCTATGTATTTCCAGAAGTCCCCAAGGCACCCCAATGAATGACACCCGTCCCCTCGTCCTCATGGCACTTCCAGGTGCAGACCCCTCATGTGCCTTTGTCATCATTTGTGATGTCTCCACGATTGGGTCGGTCCTTGTTACTGTCTCTCTGCCCTGGGACAGACTCAGGGGACAAACAATAGAACTGCTTTGGCCCGAGAGTCCACAAGGTTCAAGAGGCAGCTCTTTCTGCAAACTCACACGGCTTTTTTCCCCCTCCTCCATCAGGGTCTACGCTCACTCAGCACCTCTGCCCCCTACAGGTCAGCTCTCAATTCCACTTGGCGTCATCCTTTGTGATGGAGTTCCTCGTCCATCCGTGGCCCTGCAGTCACTCCCTGCAACAGGCTCCCTCCAGTATTCTCATATCCTAACTGCACAGGGCTCAGTTTTTTTTCTCTCCTGACATTCCTTTCCCAGGAATACTGTCAGCCCCATCAGGTTAGTGTAGATCAGCGGATGTAAAGAGATACTGGTGGTACAGAGCTGAACTCCACACATTAGAATATGAGAGCCTCTCCTCTTTCCCAGTCGGGATACCTTCCATGGACGTGAGCCTCGTGGTAATTTGGGAGGGCATTTCAAGTAGAGCAAACAGCATGTGCAAAGGCACAGAGGCAGGAAACGGTAGCATCCAGCAAGGCAAGCATAGTATCTCAGGGAAGGGTGGGATCCTGTCATCTACAGACCTCGTGCGCATCTAGTCTACCTTACAGAGGTCTGGCCACATCCTCCAGAAAGGAAGCCAGATCTCTGAGTTGAGCACAGGCCTGCCGTTTTAGAGACTGTTTGGGACTGAAAGCCCTCATATATCAGCAGCTCAGTGGGGCCCTCTTTGATCAACAGGTAGGCTTAATTAATATCATCCCAGGGCTGTCAGTTTCCTGGAGATCAAAAATGAGCCTGTCATTATGCCAAGATCAGTCAGAAACAAGAGAAAGACCGTAAGTACGTTTTCTTCCCTTCTTCTTCTTCCCCCGCCACCCCGCCAAAAAAAATCCACTGGCGTGATCAGGAACATAAAACAACATTAGTTTCCTCATAGTTATTATACACAGTACCAAAAACTGTGGAATTAAACCAGGAAGTACTCTCTGGCTGGCCATAAATTTTGCATTTTTTCCCCCTTTGTGCATAATAATGCCTCGATAAGAGCCCCGTTATTGATGTGTCTGCAACATAGATCCCCTTTTTGGAGGCCAAACGCTTCTCCGTAGCAGATGGTGGCTATTGTGTTTACACATGAGCACCTCAGGACTGCATTGCCTCACGTCGGCAGTAAAAAGAAAACCCTAATTGAGTTTTTAATGGCTGTGCACATTGTTCATTAAGATTACATGAGTGTGCTCGCACCTGGCAGCTGAGGGGCCGGAGCTCTGAGAGCTCAGAGCTGTCCCTGCAGACAGGTGGCCCTGCCAGCTCCCAGCGTCAGCGCCTATGTGAAGGGAGCGGATGGCGGCAGGGACCCAAATGCTGCCCGAAGCCAAGGCAGCTGTGGCGGCATGTAACAAGTCCTGGGTTTACAGTCAAGAAAACTGGGTTTCAGTCCCACTTCTGTCATTTCTTAGTTGCCTCGCTTTGAGCAAGTCAGTAAACCTCCCTGGGCCTCAATGTCCTCATCTATAAAATAGGATAATGAAAGCTACACGTCCAAGTTTTGTTGTTGATCTGTTTTCAGCGTATGTTACATATAATACTGGACTTGACTCAATAAATGTTAATTTCATAACAAATGGCCAGCAGCGGGTGATAATGGGTCCAATGCAATTTATAACATGTTTGATGTCAATAATGCCTACTGAGAACTTAGCAGATGCCAGGCGTTGGTCTAAGCATCTTTCCACATCCCAGTGAGACGCTGTCATGCTATCCCTGTTTTAAAGCAAGGAACAGTGAGGAAGAGAGAGGTAAAGTCTTTTTGCCCAAAGCTACAGGGGTAGAAAGTCATAAACACACCAATTACGCTTGTTCAACAGGCAGAGACTTTAGGGTCTAGAAATACCCTCCCCGATTTAGTAGCTAACAGCAACATGTGCCTATGTAAATTTAAATTAATTAAATTAAAAAATTAATTTACTCAGACACACTAGCCATAGTCCAAGGACTCAGTAGACACCATACTGTACAGTGACGACAGAGAAAATTTCCATCATTCTAGACAGTTCTACTGAGTAATGCTGGTCTAGAAGCTGTAGACGATTCATCAAAGCATAACAAACTATAGCCAGGTGAGACCTAAGAGCTTAACTGCTCCAACCAACTCACTTTAGAAATCCCAGTAAGGGGAAGGGACTTGCCCAAAGTCACACAACACAATGAAGATTCGGGGTCAAGTTTCCTGACTCCTGTTTCAGTTTGCAGCATGGACAATCCTGCCCACCGTGCCTGAGCTGTATGGTCACAGCAGTGGTTCCTCAAAGAGCTATTTAAGAGGGGAAAAAAACCTCATGTTACCTCCAGCAGGTAGAGAGTTCTTAAGCATTCCAAATGCCCGATGCCTTTTAGGGGAACTCTGCACACACAGGGCACTCACAGCCTCAGTTCTGAAATGCAATTTAACAACTATTTGTTGAGCCCCCTAGTCCTGGTGTGTGGGGATGATGCAGGACACTCACAAGGAAGCCCTAGAGTTACCTGGTCTGGACTGGAATCCCAGCTACTCCTCTTTTGCCTGGATGACCTCAGATAAATCTCCTAAACTCTGTGAGCCTCAGTTTCCTTTTCTGGCAAAATGGCCACAAAAATACATCTTATACTGTGGTCATGAAGATTAAATGAAACAGTTTATAACGTATCTAGATAATGATTGCTGCATTGTAGGTCCTCAAAAACGAGCTCCTTTCCGTTCTTCCCATTCCCCAAAGTTTTCAGTATAGTGGGGAGACCTCGATAGACTGAAGAAGAAAATGGCAAAGACTACTGAGAAACAGAATAAAATCTGCTGCCCCATTCCCACCCCTTGCAACTGATCTGTCATCAAATTCTGGGCATGCTTCCTCCTTGGGTTTCTCCTTTCGTCTTCTTCCTCTCCACTCCCCCAGCCGCTGGCCTAGCTCACATCCATGACATCTGTGTCATGGACTTTTGCCTGTTTCATGGATGTCTGCAACAACTTCCTAATCAGTCCAGTTCTTAATTCTTTCACCGATGCAACAGCAAGTAGTACCATCTTCCTGAGATGCAAAACCAACCATGATGCGTCCTAAACTTCCTAGAAAGTCCTCCTTTACAGGAAACTCCCTGTTTCCTATAAAGTCCAGAGTCTTTCATGGGGATGTTTGGAGGCCTCTGTATCCTGCCTCTATCTCCTGCCTTGTATATAAATACTCTCCCCCTACACAGCCCTCATCCACTCTATGGTAAGTATAATAACGGCTTCCCAAAGATGTCCATGTTCTAATCTCCCAGAACCTGTGAATATGCTACCTTATGTGGCAAAGTGGAATTAAGGTTGCAGATGGAAGTACAATTGCTGATCAGATGACCTTGCAATGGGAGGATTATTCTGGATGAGAGAGGCAGAGGAGGCAGAATCGGAGAGGGATTTGAGGATGCTATGTTGCTGGCTTTGAAGATGGAAGAACAAGCCATGGACCAAGAAATGCAAGTGTCCTCTAGAAACTAGAAAAGGCAAGAAAAGATTCTCCCCTAGAGCCTCCAGAAAGGCACACCGCCCTGTGGACACCTTGATTTTATACCAGTGCAACCCATTTAGGACTTCCGACCTCCAGAAATTGCTGTTACAGCAGCAATAGGAAACTAATACACACTCCAGACTTCCCTGCTTCTGGGTTTTCGCTCAGGTGATGCCGTTCCTGAAATCCACATTGCCTGGCCCAGCCATGGTCCTTCACTAAATTACTTAAATGCAATTCTCTCTGTGGCTTTCACTAATGCCTAGAGAACAGTTATTCCTGCATTGCTGACCCTATACATACCTCTGTTATAGCTCTCCTGGACATGGCCTAATTTAAAAGTCCAGAATGATGAAGTTTAGCTGTCTGATCACAATAAAAGGGCAGGGGGCACAAAAATGTCAAAAGATAGAATGCATCATAAAGTAAGAGAATATATGTAGAAGAGAAACAGAGTTCTACCAGTAGTATCATGAAAACTAATAATCATTAAGTCAATCATAAACATAACAATTTACCAATAGCCAGGGTAACAAACATATCATTCGACATTATTCATACTACCAATGAAAGCCTTCTAATTATCATGTGTCAAAAAAAAGGAAATAAATGTGCTTCCTTTCAAATATACCAGAAAATGGGGGGAGGGATTAATTACAGCTTAATGGAGACATAGTATCTATTTAGAACAAAGAAAATACATCCCGAAGTTTCTAAGGCACCAAACACTTGTGAACATTTTTGTCAGAGTCAGTTTGTGTGAACAAGTAATAACTATTTCTGTAATCATTCATTCAGACCAATAAGTTGAGGTTTAAGCATTTCATATGCAAATGTGTTAAGACAATTCTCCAACAAACAGGTATCTGATAATCCATGTAGGTGTGGATAATGTAGTTGAAAAATGGAATTGAACTCGGGTGGTTGGATTTGAAGGTGCTGCTGGAAGGGAGCTCTCAACGTGGACCCTTCCCCCAAAGACCAGGTACCTGGGGGTCTGCATTCCTTCCCCATCCCTGAGAAAAAGATGAAAGGCGAAGGAAAGAGGGAGAGAGAAAAGAAAAGGGAGGGAGAGTGGGGGAAATAAGGAAAGGGGGAGAAATCAGAGGAGCAGACAGGAAGGAAAAGGAGG
This sequence comes from Physeter macrocephalus, assembly GCF_002837175.3. Classification (NCBI taxonomy): domain Eukaryota; kingdom Metazoa; phylum Chordata; class Mammalia; order Artiodactyla; family Physeteridae; genus Physeter; species Physeter macrocephalus. Next base: position 16,027,911 of record NC_041227.1, on the reverse strand, counting down.
GGAGGAGGCACAAGGGGAGTGCAGAGGAAGAAGAAGGGGAGAGGGCAGTGGTGATGCCAAGGAAATGGAGTTCAGGCGAGGAAAAGAAGGCTGAGCAGAGAGGGAGGAGAGAAGAGGACCATGATGGAGACAAAGCAGAAGAAAACCCAAATCGAAACCCTTTAACATCTTCTCATCCCCTTCGCTCCCCAAACCAAAACCCAAACAAAAGTGTTCACAGGACATTCTCCTCTTGGACCTTCTAATAATCTTATGATGAAACCAGACCCAGGTAAACATCACGCAGCACACCGGGTTCTCCGCATGTATAACTACATAACTCGCCTCCCCCAACATCTCAGTGTAGTATCTCGACATCCCAGGAGGAAAAATAAGCATTACTGTAGGAAAAGCAATGGAACCCAACACAGGACAGAATGAGAACTCAGCCACATAAACGGTGAAATCTAAGGGTTTGTCTGAGTTGCTCTTTGACATGCGAAATCGCAGAACTCTATGGCAAGGTCAAGACAGAAATGACGGGCAGACAATGTCACTCTCCCTTCAGACTCCCACCCCTTCCTGTGCATCCATCTTAGACACATGGTGCCTCTGTGAGCGAGCAATTCTCTCTCCACTTCTTCACCTGGAGAACAGGTGTGCAGCTAGAGCTTCTGAAGTTCCCTCCAGCTAGAGAAGTCTACGGGTCCAAAGAGTTAAAGTCACATGACTAGCGAGTGGCAAGTAAGGAGCCAGGACTGGCTTGGATTTTCTAACTAGACTCCTACGGAAAGGGGTGAAGGAGGAGAGACCCTTCTCCCTGGATCTGGTTCCTGGAGAAGCAGTCATTTTTATCTTCCCACAAGAATTCCTTTCCCGTATTAGTCACATCTGCTCATTAATAACAACAACAGCAAACACATACTATCACATTTTACTTCTATTCATTCATTTAATTATCAACCTTCTCTTACAAATGAGAACATTGAGGCACACAGAGGTTAGGTAACTTTCTCAAGGCCACACAGGTGGCAGCAGAGCCAAGATTCAAACCCAGGAAATTCTTTCTTTTTTTTTTTTTTTTTTTTTTTTTTGCGGTACGCGGGCCTCTCACTGTTGTGGCCTCTCCCGTTGCGGAGCACAGGCTCCGGACGCGCAGGCTCAGCAGCCATGGCCCACGGGCCCAGCCGCTCCGCGGCATGCGGGATCTTCCCGGACCGGGGCACGAACCTGTGTCCCCTACATCGGCAGGCGGACTCTCAACCACTGCGCCACCAGGGAAGCCCAAACCCAGGAAATTCTAATCATCATTTAGCTCTTCGGCTCCACACCACAAGTGGGCGTGTTGTATTTGCTAGCAAGGGGTGATCACACGTTCCCTGGGATTGGCTGGCCTTGCTCTGGACAGCTGGGGCAGGCAGAAAGAAGGGCAAAGAGTGGGAAGAAAGAACAAAACTGAAATCAGTTGTCAAGCTACTGTCATATTAAGAGTAAAGAGAGGGCTTCCCTGGTGGTGCAGTGGTTAGGAATCCACCTGCCAATGCACGGGACACGGGTTTGAGCCCTGGTCTGGGAAGATCCCACATGCCGCGAAGCAACTAAGCCCGTGCGCCACAACTACTGAGCCTGCGCTCTGGAGCTCGCGAGCCACAACTACTGAGCCTGCGTGCCTAGGGTCCGTGCTCCACAAGAGAAGCCACCGCAGTGAGAAGCCTGCGCACCGCAACGAAGAGCAGCCCCCACTCTCCGCAACTAGAGAAAGCCCGTGTGCAGCAATGAAGACCCAATGCAGCCAAAAATAAATAGATAAAATATATAAATTTATTTTTTTAAAAACAAAGAGTAAAGAGAACAACAGGGCTGCCGGGAACACTGTCAGACCCCAAATTGTTCTTGACATTCATTGGGTTGAGTCCTTTGCTTCTGCAGCTCTAAATCTCTAAATTGAAATGACATGGAACTAAAATATATATACTTTTTAAATCTCCAAAGTCTTCACACATCCGTTGGCATGATAATATTTTGATTAGTTACATTTATGCTCCAATTACACTCAGAGAATGTTCAACGGTGTTTTGTATAGAGCATGTTTGCCATGCTCTATGGAATACACTAGATTATTACTTCGTATACGTGCAATGGGAAAAGCCACAAATGGAAAAGAGGGGAAAAATGCAAAATGAAGAAATGACTAAGCCTGCTAAAATGGTGCTGTCTTGCCTTCACATTACTAAATTGGGTCATTGCTATTATCTCCCAAGTTTTAAAATACCAAGGCTTGAAGAGACGTAAAGTGTTAAAGTCTCCTTGGCCTCACCTGACGCTTTTATCTCCCAACATCTGGGTGTGATTCTGAAAGCAACCTCATCACGTCCCCACAGAGTGGCAAGGTCAACACTGGCGGAGGTTTGTGTTTTTGTGCTTTCTTCTGGGGAGAGGGCCCATCTATTTCTCAAAGAGGTCCATAACCTGATCCATAGTAAACACATACATACACACATAAATTAGGTTAAGAGGTACCCTGAGCTTTGCAAAATGCCTGCCCTGGAGATGCTAGGATGGACTTACTGTGAGTGCTGGCTAGATGCCCACACATCATTTTGTTTTTCATCAGCAGACCAGACGGTGGTTGGTTGAGGTGAGGGCATTACACTGTCTAATGCTGATATCAGACGGGCCCTCTGCCCTGTAGAGATGTGCTACAGGTTGTCGGTACCCTGATTCCACAGCAGCCTCCCCTCAAATCCTCAGCCACCAGGGCTCACCTTCTCCATTTGTTTCCCCTGCCACTGCATCCCTACGTCAGCTAGTACCTCCATGCCTTGGTTTCCTCCACGTGTGAAGGCTAACCCCTTCACCAGTTTCCTCCCCCAAACCCCCCTGAACCAAGCATTTTATAAATTGAGTGAAATCGGTTCTAACATCAAATATTACCTGCAGACTTGCCATGTGTCTGACACTCTAGAGAAACGGCAGTCAGATTATGCCAGGTAAAAGGCAGTTGTGAGGACGCGGGGAGTCCTGTGATACCTCGTGTACACGGAGAGAGACCTAGCCCGGACGTGATCTGGGGGAGGACGTGTACAAAGAAAGGACACAACAACTTGCTGGAGCAAATAAACTCCACGCTGAGGCCTATGGTTATATAGGTGTCAGACAGGTAAAGAAGGTGCAGAAAGCATGTGCCCAGCAGATGAAATAGACTCTTTCAAAGCCAAGAAACAAGACAGTCTCTAACTGTGGTGGGACTAGAAGGAATTTTAAGTACAGAGCAAGTACCCTACAAACCACCTCTCTAACCTCCCAACCTCACTGTGTAGATGCGGAACTTGACATTCAGAGAGGTGCAGTGACTTGCCCAAAGTCACACGGCCAGAAGGCAGCAGTGCCAGGATTCACACTTAGGTGTGTCTGGTTCCAAAGTCAGTGCTATTTTTCTCTAAAACAGTGGTTCCCCAAGTGAAGCATGCATCAGAATCACTTGGAAAGCTTGTTGAAAGATGGCTGGGTCCCACCCCCAGTAGATTTGGGGTGGGGCCTGAGAATTCTAACAAGTTTCTAAGCGAAGCTGATGCAGCAGATCCACGGGCCACACTTTGAGAACCACCAGCCTAGCTGGTCTCTAATTGCCAGCCCTGATGAGCCAGGGGTCCATGAACTTGGGCAGGTGGACCAGGGGTGCTGCCCCGGCTCTCCATCCAGGGCTGGCAAGTATGCTAGCCTGCTGGAGGAGGCTCCCTCCTACCCTGGGCCACACCCTGTGCACCTCTCTTAGGGACAGCAGGGCTCTGGCCACCCACCATCAATGGTGAAGTCTCTCTCTACGGCCCAACCTCAGCGAGGCCTCTCTGCTGACGGGAGCAGTACTCCTTCAATCATTGGTAATTACCAAGAATATCATTAGATACTTATTTACTCCCCCAAATGTACTAGGGTCTGCATAGAAAATAGCACCATAATTATTCCTCCTCTTTTACCAGCCTCTAAGGAGCTGCAAGAATTTGACAGCTGTTACCCAATTAATCCTGACAGCTTTTGTTTTTAAAATGTGAAGGTGTTTCTTTCATCTCAGACGGGAAACGTTATTTCCTTTTTTGAGGTGAGAAATGAGGGCAAAGAGAGGCCAAACGAAATGGCCAATGTCACTAGGGTCATTTCTCGCCCCCTCGCTCCTGAGAGGTCAGGGGATTAATGTAGGAGAAGAGCGTGGACTCCGGATTCAGACTGCCAGATCAAATCCCAGCTCTGTCAGCTACGGTCTGTGTGACCTTGGGCAAGTTACTGAACCTCTCTGAGCCATAGTGTCCTCATCTGTAAAGTGAAAATGATGACAGTAATAGGAGTACCTGCCTCAAAGGTTTGTGATGAGAACTAAATGTGTTTATACAGGTCAAGTCCTTAGAATACTGGCTGGTACATCGTAAGATCTGTGTAATGTTAGCTAGCATGGTCACTGGCGGCAGCAGCATCCCTGAGCCCTCCCGTGGATCTCTGACTACAACAGAGAGCGAGATAGTTGGTCCTACCAACCAGCAGGATCAGGTAGGTCCCAGTCTCACTTCCCAGGCGTGCAATGACCCCAGGAGGCACCAGGAAGCCACGGCTCTCCCCAGTTTAACCCAAGGAACATTTTTCTTTGTCAGTGGTTCTCCAAATGTGGTCCCCAACCTGGCTGCATCAGCATCGCCTGGGAACGTGATTTAAAAAAACCAAATTCCTGGCCTACCGCATCAGAAATTCTGGGGTGTGACCCAGTTACCGGTGCTGTCACAAGCACCCCAGGTGATGCGGATGCATGCTCAAGTTTGAGAACCACTTTCTTGTGCAAACAGGCTCCCAGGGGCGCAGCCTATTTGGGTGGATCGTGATGACCCAGGGTATTAGGCCAGCTCCCGTCCGCTGGACGGCCCCTGCATTTCCCACGAAGGCACAGGTCTCCTGGGGTCACGACACTGTGACACAGGGCCAGAGCCTGGGCTCTTGACCATCGCCCTACACGGCCCCGCGTGAGACTGCCTCCCCAGCTCCCACTTTCAGGAAGGCCTCCGAGCATCACTCCTGTGGGCCGGCCTGGGAGGGGGCTTGCATTGCCATGGGAGGCAACCACAGTTGGCTCTGCACGTCTGAGGGCAGGAAGAGGATACTCGGAGGGAAATGCCGACTCACAGAAATAGACACAGAGGGTCTCCCAGTCCTACCTGTGTCCTTGAAGCCACCAGGATGCCCCCTTGCCTATCGACTGGAGCTCTGAGATCAGGTCCCTGAAGCCCCTGACATTCTTCACGGCCTTCACCCCACACTGTCCCCTCCTCCCCTCTCACCCTTCACTTCTCAACCTGTTCCCAGTCCTGTCAACTGCATATCTGATCTCCCACATCCATCTTCCATCTCCCCTAATAGCCAGCCCCAGTCTCCTTCCCTTGTCTCACTTTTTCTACCAAAATCCACTTTGGACTTTAGACTCCTTGACCACCAGGCAAAGGCCTCTCTACCCCTTGGTTAGCCTCCCTCTTGCTGCTTTCTCCCTCATCCAGTCCAGGGGAGTCTACACTGCTCGCCACCAAAGACCCCGTCAGCTCCACCCAGACACAGAAGGAAAGACAGGGCAGGACAAGATGAAGTGCAGAAGCCCTAGGGTTGAAAGCCGCCAGCAGGCGACGAGCTCTGCGTTACCTTTCTGTGGCAGCTGTAACCAAGGACCACACACCGAGTGGCTGAAACAGTAGAAATGCTTTCTCTCACAGTCCCGAAAGCTAGAAGTCTGAGGTCAAGGTGTCGGCAGGGTCGGCTCCTTCTGAGGGCTGTGTGGGATAATCTGTTCCATGTCTCTCTCCCAGCTTCTGGTGGGCTGCTGGCAATCTCTGGCATTCCCTGGCTTGGAGAAGCATCACCCCAATCTCTGCCCTCAAATTCACATGGCGTTCTCCCCACGTGTCTGTCTTCAAATTTCCCTTTTTCATAAAGACAGCAGCCGCACTGAAGTCAGGGCCCACCGACCTCCAGTACGCCCTCATCTTAACTAATTACATCAGCAATGACCCGATTTCCAAATAAGGTCACGTTCTGAGGTACGGGGGGGCTAGAACGTCAATGTATGAATTGGAGGGAGGTAAATTTCAACCCATGTGACAAGCTTCCTAGATCCCTGCAATGCTCAACTCCCAAAGAGGTGCCTAGACGTCACACAGGAGGATTCCTGTAGAGACGCCCAAACACCAAATTTGGAGATGTGGTGTAGTATTCATTGTTTTTTATTTTAAAGTGAAATCCAGGGGGAAAAAAAAAAAAAAAAAACCAGAAAAGTAGAATGTAGGGGAGAAAATCGCCCACCCTAGAAAGACAACAACACAAACATCTTGCCGTACTTCCTAGCAGCCACGTTTCCTGGCATGGGTTAGCGCTTTCTGCTGAGTTGTGGCATTTAATTGGGCTTGTGACTGTGGTTTGTAAGACTTTCCTGAAGAAGAGGCTTAATGAGAGATTACAGTTTATAGTGGACTTATCTGCACTGAAGCAACATCCAGATGCCACTGGGAAAGGCACAAGCATCCCTTCCACAGGCTGCCAGTTCAGTGATGTCACCAGTTTGTTCTATGACAAATGTATACGGAGCACCTGTTATGTGCCGGGCACTGTTGCAGGCCCTGGGAATACAGCTGTGAACAAGGCAGCCAAAGTACTTCACAGAGACAGTTTGCTGAGATGGAAATTCTCCTCTAGAGCTTTGGGACAAGTTGAATAGGGCTTCTGTCGGTGCCTCCCCAAAGGATGCTCACCAGCCTTTTTATCCCATGATTTCTTCATTCTGAGTTCTTGATTTCTGGTTCATCTTTTGATGCTCTGAAGTATCTGTTCAGGGATTACTTCCCCAGGAAGGCTCTCTGAATAGCATATCTTCTGAGCCCATGCATTTCTGACACTGTATCATTTTTATAGCATAGATCATGAGGCTGAGACTAAACTTCTTGAGTCTCAACCTATTCGCTTCTAAACACCACAGACCCAGGCCTCCCACACTTTGCTCACAGAACAAAGAGAGCGAGCTGATCTCTCATCTGTCAGATCCTCTTCTTGTATACACACCTGGGAAGCAGGTACACAGGCACACCTCACACCCTAAATCCTAATATACAGAAGATTCTTTCATTCTGTGGGTTTATACTTGGGAGCACAGCATGGTGATCCAGATGCAGGAGGAAGACTGCCTGCAGTCAAATCCCAGCCCTGTCATTTCCTAAAGTGTACTGTTGGACAAATTACTTAGACTCTCCATGCTTTTGTTTCCCAATCTGCAAAATGGGTATAATAAAAATCCCAGGCTCCTAAGATCACAATGAGGATTAACTGAGTTAATATATGTAATGGCTCAGAAAAGAGGCTGACAAACTTTTCTCATAAAGGGCCAGATAATCGGTATTTTAGGCTTTGCAGGCCATACGATCTTTGCCACAAATATTCAACTCTACCCTGGGAGCATGACAGCAGCCATAAAAAATAGATAAGCAAATACATGAGGCAGCGTACCAATAGAACTTCACAAAAACAAGTAGCAGAGGCAGCCCACGGGCTGCAGTTTGTGGACCCCTCACTTAGAAGAGTATCCAGCAAATGCTAAGCTCTCAATAGACGCTAGATATTATTCTTATTAATTATGATTCGATTCAGAAGGAGGGAGGTTGGATCATCTCCTATGCTTACTGTCTGGTTCTCTGACACTATGAACAGATGGTGTACATGAAAAACCACCATGCACAGAAGCTTTCCTCCCAGCCCACCTATAGCGCTCTACTTGCGAAAACTACACCTTCCAAGATACAATGTGCTGCCACAATTTCCCTGCTAATTTTTGCCTTGTATTTGTGAGCTTCAGCCTCCAGCAAGATGTAAAAAGAAAGGGTGGGAGGAAAACAATACAACTTGGACTGCTTCAGAAAGTCATGTTCATGCTCTAAAGGATGTCTGTCCCATTTCAGGTGGTACAGACCTCAGACTTCCACTAGAGGAACAGGGAAGCATTAAAGCCACATCTCATTTTTGTTGGAGGGGTGGCTGATTTAACATTTATCTTGACCATCTCAATTCGCCTTAGAGCTGAGGGACATTTCTCCCAGATTCTGTCCAAGGGTTACCTGTCTTAGTTGCTAAGATCTCTGCCTTGGCTATATCCTCACGGGGATTTTTATGGGAAGTTGCAAGAGGCTGGATTCCCAAAGGATCGTAAGGTTTATTTCCCTGGACTTGGAGCATCCAGAGTAGTCCTGTGACCTCGAGGTGCCCTCTGTCTCACTCCAAACATGTGGCTCCAATTCTTCATCCACTTCTCAGGATTTTCTGAGCTTTTCCTTCACCATCTACACCAAGTAAGCTATACCCTGCTTTCTGCGTCTTGATCAAAACTGGTCTATTAGGACCCAGAGCCAAAACCACAGACAACAGAGTTGGGCCGAGACTGGTTCTTTCCTACCAGATAGATGAGCTTCCTAGGGCTGTCGTAACAGATTACCATGAACTTGGTGGTTTCAGATGACAGACATGTATTCCCTTGCAGTTCTGGAGGGCAGAAGTCTGAAATCGAGGTGTGTCAGCAGGGCTGGGTTCTCTCCTAAGGCTCTAGTGGAGAACCTTTCCTTGCCCCGCCTAGCTTCTGGGTGGCTGCATCACTCTGGTGTCTGCCTCCATCCTCATGTGGCTCTCTCCTCTTGTGTCTCTGGGTTCCAAATCTCCCTCAGTCTTTCTCTTACAAAAACACCTATCACTGGATGTAGGTCCTAAATCCAGGAGGAGCTCACCTTGAGATCCTTAACTTGATTACATCCGCAAAGACCTTTGTTTTCCAAAGCAGGTCACATTCACAGGTTCTGGGAGTTAGAACTTGGACATAATGGGTCATTATTCAACCCCTTACAACTACACTGAGTGACCTCGTGCAGTTCACCTGCCCTCAGGCTGAGACCCAACTTCTATACCAACGAAACAGAGAGTGGGAGGAGAAGAAGACCTACTTGGCACAGTTCCAGGCACAGGAAAAGCACGAACTACACTTCTGTTGAATCTGCATCAGGCACCCACCCCCTGGCCACAGAACGGCCTCCTCCCAGGACTAGTTAGAACTGGGAGACTGACCTATTTCATGCAGAGCCAACACACAGCGCTAAGCCCAGTTCACCTTCAGGATTGCACACGACTGCCTCAGAAACATTTTGCAGTTCTAACCCACGACTGATGAAATAGACGCTGGTGTCTGCAACCCCTCATCTGTTCAACATGCAGGGTGGATGGGATGGTTTCCATATTCCTTCCAGTTCTCACAGCCTATGGTTTCAGGATTTCTATAAAAGTTTAGGCATTAAGATTCATGACAAGGAAGTAACTCAACAAATGAAATATGGTGCCCCACCCATAAGGCGAAAATCAGCCTTGACAGCAGTTTCTCAGTGCTGCTGCCTGTTTTTGCTCAGGACGTGGCCCATCCTGTCTCATATCTTCCCGTCCTCCGGTATCAAGGCTTGAGTCATGGCTCCACCATTTTCTATCTAACTTAGGACAAGCACCTCATTTTTTTAATGTTTTTAAAAGTTCAATAAATTAAAAGGTCAGAAAATAGAGAAACCTACAAAGAATAAAATACGGGTCTCCCCCGCTTTTCGAAAGTTTGCTTCAGGCCACTTTGCTTTTATGAAAGACCTACTTAAGTAGGTCTTTGGTAAAAGCCAACGGAAAGAAATCCAAAGAGGATTTTCACTCTTGCAAAAAAAAAAAAAAGGCGAAAAGCGAAAATAAGGTTCAGCGTTTGTTTTGCAGGGAGTGTTAGAGAGGCAGAGCACACCCTGAGCAGCAAGAAAAGGCACCTCCAAGTCCTTCCCTGGGAACTATGTGCAGCATCTCAGCATCAAGCAGCCATAGCTTTGAACCGTGTCTGTGAGCATCTGTGCTTTATCTCCATTTATTTTGCGTATCTATTAGCGAGATGTGTCCTAAGGAAACTGCTTCTTTGCTTTACACCATTTTGACTTATCAAAGGTCTCACAGGAACGCTCTACTTTGGGGGAGTGGGGAAACCTGTAATAAACATCCATTGTTCCACTATCCAAGATAACCACCGTTAACATCTTGACATATTTACTTGCCTTTTTATTTTTAAAGAAAGATCACTTCATTGCTACTATGAAAGTGATACATAATTCACTTTGAAGAATTCGAGAAATGCCAAAAAACACAAAGATCTATGTTAAAAAAAAATCCCAAGTCTCACCACCCAGAAATAGCTATCATTAACATATGGCCAACATCACTGTAAATATCTTATGATATATGCAGAGACAAAAGGATGGATCTCGAATGGGTGGATAGGCAGAAGAATACAGAGGAATAAATACTATCAAATATGGGATAAAATATCACGTACTATTTAAAAATTTTTACTTGTACCTAACAGAAGAAAAAGGTAATTAAAACAAAACGGAAAGAAATCTAGACCATCAAATGTTTCTTCACCATGAGATATTTGCCAAAAGATCCCTTTGAAGTTAAGAATACAGATTGCAAAGAAAACATTAAGAGTCTGGAGTAATTATGTTGTTTTTTAACTATTTATTGTAATTTTAGACACCATTTAATGACTCCATGCTGTGAAAGACTGCATTAGTACGCTCACACTTCCTCTCAAATTCCCTCTCCCTATCTCTCGATTTCTCAGCTTTAATTGTTGGTGGCTGCCTGGGTTTATAACCTTCACACCCTAATCTATAACTGTAATTGCCCAAGTTGTTTATTGTTATTTCTGTATTTAAATAGAGTCACTAGCCATCATCAATCCTTATACCATGAGTTTGGCATTCATGAATCTTTTATTTTTATTCACTCTTAATTAGCTGGATTTTGTGACTCAGTGTTTTTTCAAGATCTCATGGAAGTTATATTTATTCTGAGTACATGTATTCTTGAGGACAACTGTTTGTTAGATTTATAGCCCATGATATTCTTGGGCTATGCTTTCTTTCCATTAAATCTATTAGACATTCCACTGTCTCCCCAAACCCAATGTTGCTGTAGAAAAGCTGGAGGCCAGCCAGATTTTTTTTTTCTTCTCCTTGTGAAGGATATTCTAGTGTCTGGAAAACTGGGTGATTTCTCTCTTCATCCTAAGATTTAATAGCTTAACTAGGATATGTCTTAGCATTCAGCATTTTGTACCAAATTTTCCCAGAACACATCTTTTTTATTTTTTTAATATGTGGTAAAATGTCTAACATAAAATTGCTGTTTTAATGATTTTTAATCATACAGTTCAGTGGCATTAATTACATCCACAATATTTTGCAACCATCACCACTACACATTTCTAAAACTTTTTCATCATCCTAAAGAGAAATTCTGTGACCACTAAGCAATAACCTCCTCCCCCAACCTGGTAACCTCGAATCTACTTTCTGTGTCTATGAATTTGCCTATTCTATACAGATATAGATATATAGAGGTATATGTGACAGATAGATAGATAGATAGATAGACAGACTGACTTTATAAGTGGAATCCTATAATCAAAAAAAATAGAACAGACAATAGTAAGTGTTGGGGAGATGAGGAGAAATGGGAACCCTTACACATAGCTGCTGGGAAGGTAAAACGATGCCATTGCTTGCAACACAATGTCTTTTGAACTGCAAATTTAATTATGTATTCACTTCAGGAAATTTCTTCTATTTAGAGGCAGAATAGCGTAATTCTGCTCTTTTGAATCACAGTTCTGCTCTATATACTAACTCTGTGACCTTGGGTAAGTCACTTAACTGTCTTAATCTCCTCACCTAAAAGTCAGGAATACTAATAATAATTGACCTCATACTCCTGTTGTGAAAAATTAGTCAACACATGTAAACCTCTAAAACAAAAAGTGTCTCATGTACAGTCAATTCAAAAAGGATTTGTTATTATGTTAAATTAAGCTATATTATGCTATGTATTTGAATAAACCATGTTTACATAAATACATATACCTGTATCTATCTTTGAATAAACCTTTTCCCTTTAGCTATCTTTAATCTTCCCCTGATGACTTTCATCACTCTTTCATCTGCATTCATGTGCCTGTCAAGACGTTCCTTCATATTTTATTCCAGCAGTGTAATTCTATTTTGCTTCTGTTGTGCTTCATTTTCTGCTGTTCCTAATTTATCTATGGGCTCTTTAATCCTACAAAAGCTATTCTGGGGCCTCAACTTGTTTCCTTTTGTCCCTATTAATCTCATTCTGTGAATTTATCACCTCATCCTTGAACTCTTCCCTTACTATGAATATCATTCTACAGAGTAAAACAACTGTGAATAATTCAGTTCTGCTCCTTAATTTATACTTCTATCTAGGCTGGAAGTACTGCTCTTGCATGTTGTAGCCTCCTGCTTGTTCGTGGTTGTTTGTTTTGTTTTGTTTTGTTTTGTCTTGTTTTGTAGTATGCTCTAACGTTGCCTCGCCATTTCTTTCCTTCTTGCTCTGCTTGGGGGGCTCTGTCCTGACATTTTATTTTCTGTGATATATAGCATAAGTGACACCTGACTCCCTTCCCACCAAAGCAGGGAACATTTTGTTTTCCCCTTGAAGCTGAAGTTTGAAGAGTGAGTATTCTTTGTTCTGCCAAATTTCTGTAACCTAATGGAACAGTGACAGGAAGGCGAGAGCTCAGCTAGAGTGACATTTAGTCATGGTTAAAATACTGGAGATCTATTCCTTCTTCCTAGAGTCTGTGAAACAGCCTTATAGTCAGATTCACTCCATCCATTTGCAGGCACTGATTCTTCCTATGAGGAGATAGTCTCTATTTTTGTATTATTTCTCCAGTCCAGCATGTAGTCCTGAAGCCTTTGCTACCATCAGAAAAGGTTAATCATTGCCATAACCCTTCTCCTTTCACTCCTCTCTACCCCCACCCCTGGCCCAGGGCCCTTTTCTTAGTCCTTAGGCAGACAAAGGAAAGGATAACAGTTACTCATTCAATTTGTTTTCTTCCAGTTGTTTCGGTATTAGTGAATAATTTCAGGCTATGCTTTCTGTGGATGAGGAAAGAGAAGTCCAGCTATATCCCTCTACATCCCAACAGTATTTTCTGTTTCTTTCCTTATTTACCAGTTTGAAGAGTTTATTGCATTTAATTATTCCCTTTACCTTGCTTAGATGTTGTGGTGAATTTTATCTGTTTTTATTTGCTTGTATTTTTGTTTGCTCAATTCAACAGGTATTGGGTAAAAGGAATTCTGTAATGCAATTTCCGTCAGTGATCTTAACCTAAACATCTGAGTCACCATTTCCATATGTAAGTTGAGATAATAATAATTATCATACTGAACTCACGGATTTTTTTAGGAGTACTAACTTAGATAATATATGTAAATTGCTTTGCAAGTTCTCAATTTTTACATGAAAGTAAGTTTTCAATAATGTATTTGTGAATGAATGAGCTGTTATTACTCTATGGAAATGAACTTAGTTATCTAATTTCACAGGATTATAAAATGTTAGCACTTAAAGGAATCCTAGAAATCATGTAGCCCATCCCATTTATTTTATGTGTAAGGAAACAAATGCCTTGCTATCATCTTTAGTACCACGTTTCATCAAGAGGTAGGCGACCCAAGAATTCTATGATCTGTAATCTGATGGAAACCATGTCATTCACAAGAATTCTTCTTGAGAATAACCTTTATGTTTGAGGAAAATATTTTTAATTTATTTCTTAGAAGCAAATGCCCATCATTCACAAGCCCCCTCGTCTTACCTAATACCACGCTGGGTGTAGGTATGCAAGCTTGTGGATAGAAGCTGGAAACAAAGCTTAATTGCTTTCCATAATTAAGGGGAGAGAAAATATAATGGAATAAAGAAAAGAAACAGAGCAAACTAGGCCAAATGCTGAGGAAGACCAAAGGAAGAGTTAAATAAAATCGATGGAGATGAGAGTCAACACTGAAAAATAAGTTTGATATTAATTTTCAGGTGTTTGCTCTGAAGTGTTTACTTTCTCCTTCTCACAGAAGGAATAGTTAGTGAAGCCTATCTACTCAATGATGTTGTTTTTACAGTAGGTTCTTTGAAAGGAGAACCCATGAATGCATTTAGATCTGAGTAAAGAACAAGCAGAACACATTCATTTACAGAAACTAAAGATGTGGGACCCACTGAATAATATATGTTGGTCAATTGTGCCTCCCTGGGTTCAAACATACCCAGGGCAGGGGACAGGGTGGGACAGAGGGCCAGCCTGGAGGGGTTTAGGGCTTGCCAGGTGACTAAGTGGAGAGATGAGTTTTAACCTGAACCTAGAGAGACTGCCAGCATCTACGGAGGAAGCAAAGCCCAAACCACGATGGAAACCAGAGACTGATTTCCGGCAAAAAGAAGCAGGGAGCAAATTAAGTCTGTACCATTTGCTTCAGCCCAACAAGGAAGAATTTTTCCACCAGTCCCAAACCTAGAAGCTGTTGTCTGCTTCTCAGCACATTCTGGAAGTTTTGCACAAGCCTGATAGTAAGACCAAATGAAAGAGGTGACAAAACTTAAAACATTTTCAGTCCAAAATAGCAAACAAACCATTGATAGTTATCTCCTAGGGTCTCTCTGAAATGATAACTGGATTGTTTTACATAGTATTTTGAGCTTAAAAACAACAAGGACAAGAAGGAACCTCAGTTAATAGGACTTCTTATCAACTTCTTATCAACTTTCTTATCTAGGACTTGTCTTAGACAGAAATGTCACCATAGCTCCAAATTTTTAAGGGAAAATAGTTTTTCTGGGTATATAAATTTTGGCTGAAAACTATGAATTAAATCTGACCCAGACATTTTGAGTTACATAAGGTCTCAAAAATTTTACTTCCCACATACTCTTTCTTAGGAAATTACATGAGAATGTAATCCGGTTTGGACTGAAAATATTTATTTAATATTTTGTGCTCTCTTGCATTTTATTTTAATACCAGGGTTATGTGAACCCCTAAAATGTATTTGGAAGCAAATAAACTTCCAGGCTTGGGACTGGCAGAAAATGAAATCTTTCCTTGTGGGCTGAAACCAAAGATACTAACTGTAAAAGGACACCTCAGATGATGCCCAGGAAGTGTCAAGCAATGATTTGAAAGGTAGGACCTGCGGCTCTGGACGTGAATGAGGTCTCTCATAAAACAGGAAGAGTTGCTAATTTAGCTGTATGATAAAAGTAGAGAGTGGACTATAAACAAAAGAGAAAATTCATTCAAATTCAACCTTGAAGCTAGGAGCATTCTCCGTTGAAAGGTACAGAAGATGTGCATGAGTCCAGCGGAGGACAAAACAGGATCCTAGCACAACTGTCTGGCTCTGCAGTGACACAACTTGCACAATCACAGTAAAAGGAGTTCTATTTATGGATTTTCAACTTTTAGCATCATGCGATTGATCAATCATGAAAGGCAAGAATAGTTATGAAACCAAACAGGCCTCCTGGGCACAGACCCCTTTCCATATCCCCTGTTTCTTGTTTGTAGGGAACAGGCTCCAGCCTCCATGACCTTCCCTGAGCTCCAAAGGGAAGATTGGAACAGTTGCTAATCAGGGAAGGGAGGGGATGCAGAGACAAGGGAGGAGCAGCCAAGAAACAATAGTGCAGCCCTGGGGCAGGGTCCTGGTTCACTCAAGGGATAAATGGAACAATATCTTTAAACTCTTTATAGAACTAAAACCCCCAACAAATGGAAGATATCGGCATTCTTCATTCCAGGTTAAAGGAACCAGAGAAGCTCTTCAAGAAGACGACCTGAGGCCAGATTAAAGGAACCACAGAGACTCATCAGATTACCTGAGACCAGATTAAAGGAGTGCAGGCCCTGCACACACCCTAATCTTATCAGCAACCCCCCACTTGAACTGAGTGCTATAAAACTCCTCACCAAATCCTCCCATGTTGGGACACACAGTTTTCAAGGGCAGGAGCCCCCTGTGGCCCCCTTTGCCCCGCAAAGCAATAAAGCTATTTTTTTTCTACTTCCCCCAAAACTCTGTCTCTGAGATTCGATTCGGCACCAGTGCACAGAGGCCGAGTTTTCAGCATCAGTTACAGAGAAAAGTTTACAAATTACCAAGCTTGGACACAAAAGAGTAAAGACAAAGCTGAGAGATGGAAAAGAGAGAGGTGAGTGGGGGCAAGGGGAGAGCACCAATGGCCTCCTCTTCTTACCAAGGAGACTCTGATGGAGCCTGGAACAAGAAGTGGAGGTTTACACATGTTGTCTGAATTGGCAGAGGTTACCTGTGGGAGGCATAAAAAATAAAATCTTACTGTAATGGGAGGTAGGGGTGACTTAGAAGGAAAGTCCTTATTCCTCTCCACAGAAAGCCAGTAGATAATGCCTGAAGTTAGTAAGTCAAGAAAAGCACTTTAAGCGAAGTATTTACACGTGTAGACATAACCACCAAGACACAAAAATACAAATGGGATCTGGGAGGCTGAGGAGCGAGCAGCATATGGTGGCTTTTCAATACGAGCCCTTCTGAGCTATTTGAGGTGTTAACCTCGTTTATTTTTTGGTTTTAACAAAACTTTTAAAATTATTTTGAAAATTAAACTCAACACTATACAACAGTCTCACCTATAAAAACATACACACACAAAGTCCCAGAATCAATCATAATTAATCATTTTTTTAAAATGTATGCATATTTGGAGATAATATGCTTATTTTAGGAATGGAAATATTGTTTGAAAATGTGAAATGTATTAATATAATACATTAATTACATTATATTAATACATTATACATTATATACATTAATACATTATATTAATTATACATTAATACATTATATTAATACATTTTAATGTATTTTAATTTAATTAATTTTAATTTAATTTAATTTAACTAATACATTATATTAATACATATTAATATAATACATTCTGTATTAATATAATATCATTTTAGCAGGATGAAGGTGAGAAAAACAATCTTCCATCTATTGTTGCTGAAGAGGCTCTGGATAAAATCTTTTCAACATTCATGGCTTTAAAAGTCAGTATTCTAGACATGGATGAATATTCCTTAGAATAACAGAGTGCCCATCTGAAACTAAAAGACAACATCACGTGTAAGAGTCTAACACTGAAGTCATTTCTACTAAATTCAAGAATGAAACATAGTTATACCAATATTATTCAATATTTATTTGAAATTTCTAAGGATTGAAATTAAAAAGGAAGGGAGGGAAGGAGGTAGTGAGGAAGGAGGAAAGGAATGTATGATAAAAAGTGAAAGATAAAATTACCATTATTTGCCTGATGATATGATTAAATACCTAGAAAACCCCAAATATCAACTCAAAAATCCATAGGACCAGGCTTCCCTGGTGGCACAGTGGTTAAGAATCCACCTGCGAATGTAGGGGACAAGGGTTCGAGCCCTGGTCCGGGAAGATCCCACATGCCGTGGAGCAACTAAGCATGTTCGCCACAACTACTGAGCCTGCACTCTAGAGCCCACGAGCCACAACTACTGAAGCCTGCATGCCTAGAGCCCATGCTCCGCAACAAGAGAAGCCACTGCAATGAGAAGCCCGTGCACCGCAACAAAGAGTAGCCCATGCTCGCCACAACCAGAGAAAGCCCGTGTGCAGCAACAAAGACCCAAAGCAGCCAAAAATAAATAAATAAAATAAATTTATTTTTTAAAAAAATCTATAGGACCAGTGAAAGGGTTCAGCAAGGTGAGAAGTTAAAAAATAAATAGATAAAACACAACAGCTTTCTTATATAGCAGCAATAACCACTTGGAAGCTCTAACAGGGAATAAATTAAATCACAATAGCAGCAAATACCTAGGAATCAATTTAAACAGAAATGTGTGACAGCCAGATGAAGAAACACATAAAACTTTACTGAGGGATATAAAAGAATCCTTGAAAAAAGTGAAATACATGTAATGATTCCAAATGCAGAGACTTAATAAAGTCAAGATGGAAATTCTCACAAAAAATAATTTGTACAATATTTGCAATTCTAAAAATACCCAAGAGTTTTTTGGAATTTGGTCAAATAATTCTAAAGATCATCTAAAAGGAAACAAAAAGAGTCACAGTTCTTTTTTACTAAAGTGTAAAGAGAATGGAATGTCTTTTCAAGTATTAAATACCTGATAAACCTATAATAATTGAAAGAGTGTTGTACTGACATAGAAACAGGTAAACTAATAACACCAAGTAGAAAGAACATCAACAGACCCAATAAGAGAATGTGTCTGATAAGAAAGTTCCCACTTCACCACGAGAGGGGTGGGATAGGGAGGGTGGGAGGGAGGGAGACCCACGAGGGAAGAGATATGGGAACATATGTATATGTATAACTGATTCACTTTGTTGTAAAGGAGAAACTAACACACTATTGTAAAACAGTTATACTCCAATAAAGATGTTAAAAAAAAGAAAGTTCCCACTTCAAATGAGTGGAGAAATTTTAGACTATTAATTTGTGGTCCTAGGATACTGGTTAACTGTTTGGAAAACAACAGACTTAGAGTCCTATCCACATGATGAACCAAAAATTAATTAACCAGTTAATTAATTAGTATATAAATATAAAGAATAAAGAGTTGAACATGAGAAACATGAAAAAAAAATCAAATCATTAAAGATCTAGGAAAAAATATAGGAGAATATTTATCTAATTTGGGGATGGGAAAATAAGTTTTGAAGCCCAAAAGCCAAAGAAGATATATTGTTTTATATAATTGACAATTTAAAAATTAAAACTGTTCATCAGAATATCAAAAATTCTGAAAGAATGTAAAAACTGAGAAAATATATTTTAATATAAGTAGCAGGTAAACTTTTTCTATAAATGATCCTATAAACATATATGACAAATGTAAAAATGTTCATGAACAGATAATTCACAGAGAACAAAACATATAAAATACGTCTGGCTGTGCAAGTAATAAAGAAAATCCAAATCAATATGTGTAGTGTTATTTCCTTTTAACAAATGAACAAAGATTTTAAAACAGTGATGACTCATATTAGCAAAGGTTTAGTGAGTAATCACTTGGCGCCTGGACTAAAGTTGGCAGAAAGATTTTGCAAAGGGCAATAGGACAATATGCATCACATTATGTATTACATATAAAAATATGAATTACAGATCACATTCAAATGCCCACACCACTAAATGGACAATTTCAATCTAAAAGAACTCATTAGAAATTTTAACTAAGATTTACATGGAAAAATCTTACAACCATATCATTTACAATAGTGAAAAATTGCAAGTAATATCCATGCTGAAGAGTAAGAACATGATTAAATAAAAAATAACACAGCAATATGATATAATTTAATTGATGGAAAAGTTCAGTTATTACAGAATATTCAATGACAGAAAAATGCTAATGATATCATTTTAAATGAGAAAAAAGCTATCTAAGGGCTTCCCTGGTGGTGCAGTAGTTGATAGTACGCCTGCCGATGCAGGGGACACGGGTTCGTGCCCCGGTCCGGGAAGATCCCACATGCCACGGCCCCGGTCCGGGAAGACCCCACATGCCACGGAGCAGCTGGGCCCGTGAGCCATGGCCGCTGAGCCTGCGCGTCCGGAGCCTGTGCTCCACAACGGGAGAGGCCACAACAGTGAGAGGCCCGTGTACCACCAAAAAAAAAAAAAAAAAAAAAAAAAAAGCTATCTAACAGTACTTATAGCTTGTTTCTAATTTTGTAAAATAAAATGTATATCGTTAGCAAATAGGAGCTTGTGTGTATGTGTGCACATATGTGTAGATAGTAATCTATATCTATAGAAAAAAAGGACTTGAGCAAAACTTGGTTTAACATAACAAACACATGCATTAACCTCCATTTTCTCCCCAACTCTCACTAAAATGACAGTGTAGGAATTAAAAAGACATAAACCCACAAGTACCAAGAGAATGGGAAAGGAAATGATAGCAAATGAGGGATGTCAATAACATTTTGGAAGAAGAAAAACAGACAAATGGTAACTGATCCAGCAGAAAAGATCTGGCTTATAGGATTTCATGACCTGCTGAGGATGGGTAATGTGCCACACAAAACCAGGGGTAATCCAGGGAAACCAACATATTGAGGGGAGAGAGCACCCCCCACTTAGCTCTGAGAACTATGGAAGCCAGGATTTACATATACTGCCCATCCCTTCCAAAGAGCAGAGGGTTTATCTTTGGGGAAGCCGAACAGATGAATAGGAAAACATCTTAGGTATGAACGTTCCAATGGTCAACAATGAAAAGCCAGTTTACTGGCTTTTCTCTGTATAGTTAAGCCATTCAGTGAACAAGCCTCCTCCTACCTAATATATACATTTTAGTCCCCCTCTCTTAAAGATGAATGGACAGCCAATGATCACCAGCATTTGAGGAAACCTCTAACATGAGCAAAAGAGACCAAAACAGAGGGGATAAAAGGTCAGATAGAAAACAAAATTCAATTCAAAGAGCATTTTTAAGAAACTTAAAGAAAAGATATTTCATCCAAGAATAGAATGCCATAAAAAAGGAGCATTCAGAGAACCAAAAGAGAACTCTCAGATGTTAAAAATATGAAAGCTGAAATAGAAATTACAGAAGATAGCTTAGAAGATAAATTTGAGAAAACTGTACAGAAAATAGAACAAAAGAAAAGGGGAAAAAAGAGAGAGAGAGAAGGAAAAGGATAAGAAAACTAGAAGATTAGTCTAGGAGGTCCAAAAGTCAACTAATAGGGTTAAAAAAAAAAAGGATTAAGAGGACATTATCAAAGAAATAATGTCAAAAAAAATCCTAGAACTAGGAAATAATGAAGTTGTAGATGGAAATGGTAACCAAAGAGCCCTGTGGTATGAATAAAAAATAGCTACTCCAAGACACTACGAAATCCTCAAAACACTGAGATTAAAAACAAAAAAGAAAAGATTCTAAAGGTTTACAGAGAGAAAAAAATTCTGAAGGATTGATAATATACAGATAATTCAATGTTCAATGAAAAAGGAGGCTTTCCAACAAATGGTGATGGAATACTTGACCATTCATATGCATAAATAAACAAACAAACAAACCTTGACCCATACCTCTTCCCAGATACAAAAGTTAACTCTAAATGTAGCATAAGCCTAAATGTAAAGTCTAAAACCATAAAATAAGAGAAAACCTTTATAACCTTGGGGTAGGCTAGGAATTTTTAGATGTAACACCCAAATACCATCCATAAAATTAAAAACTGATTAGTTGGACTTCATCAAAATTTAAACCTTCTCTCTGTAAGAGAATGAAAAGACAAGCCAGTGACCAGAAGAAAATATTTTAAAATCACATGTCTGACAAAATGCTTGTGTACAGAATATATATATATAAAAAAAAAACTCTCAAAGCTCAAGTAAGAAGAAATCAAACAATTTTTTCTAATGGGCAAAAGATTTGCACAATATTTAGAAAGAAAATAAGCATATGAAAAGGTACTCAACATCATTACTTATTAAGGGAATGCAAATTAAAACCACAACGAGATACCATTACACACTTACTAGAACGGCTAAAATTAATTAAAAAAAATAATAATAATACCAAGTGCTGACGAAGTTGTGGGGCAAACTGAACCCTCCCACTTTGCTCATGAGTATGCAGAATGGTATAGCCATTTTTGAAAACAGATGGACAGTTTCTTATAAAGTTAAATACACATTTATCATATAAGCAGCAATCACACTCAGTATTCATCGAAAAGAAATAAAAACTTACATTATTACAAAAATCTTGTGTGCTAATGTTTATAACAGTTTTCTTCATAATTACCAAAAACTAGGAACAATGTAAATATCCTAATGGTGAAAGGACAAAGCAATTATGATAAATTCATGCAATAGAATACTATTCAGCAATAAAAGAATGAACTAGTTAATATAATATGGATGACTCTCAAACACATTATGCCAAGTAAAAGAAGTCAGACCCAAAGGCTATGTACTCTATGATTCCATTGATATAGCATTCTGAACAAGGCAAAACAACTGGAATAGAAAGCACACCAGCAATTGCCAAGGGCAGGGAGTAGAGAAGGAAGAGGTTGACTGCAAAGGGTCAATATGAGATATTTTTTTGAAGGGATTGGTCTGTTCTGTATGTACTAGGGTGATGTATGCATAATTCTACGCATTTGTCAAAACCCACAGAACTATAAACCAAAGAATGTATTTTACTGTATGTCCATAAAAATATATTTCTGAGGGAAAATTATATCTACTAGAATTCTATACCCAGCCAAACTATCAATCAAATGTAAAGACAGAATAAAATGATTGTCAGCCACACAAGACATTTTTAAAATTTTTACTTTCCACGAAGACTTTCTCAGGAAGCTCCTAGATACTGTGCTCTAATAGAATGAGGCAGTAAACCACAGAAAGAAGAACTCATGGCACCTGGAAAAAGGAGAGAGAGAACAGGAAATCCCAGGACAACTGCTTTGCCTAGGGTCCACAGAGTTCACAGTCCAGATTAAACTAAGAAGTTAGAGGGCTACAGGCATATGACTAAAAGAATAAAACCAATAAGTGACCTGATGAGTTTGGACATAATGAGATGACACTTCTGGGGGAAAAGTTGGAAAAACTTAGTGATCAGTTAAAAGAAAACTATGTCATCAGTTTTAAAAGGGAGTTATTAACTCTATGACAGGAGTAATGGGAAAATGAATGTAATCACAATATACTACATCACCCAGATGTAAATAATGTTAATAAATCGAAAATGATGCCAACCCAGAAAACTGGCTTCCCTCCAGATTATGAGAAACCAACCAAACTGGGAAGATGGAGGAGGGAAGCATGCTGAGGTGTGTGAACGTGTGTCATAGGGGGGAAGTTTAAGAAGGCTTCCAGAGAAGGCAGTAGAGAATATGAAAATGAAATAAACAGGAATAGCAGAATTCGTATGTTACTTAGAAATGCGGTGTTAAACACGAAGAGAAAACAGCAGCTAATAAGAGGTGAAACTGGTTGCCCTGAGGGAGATAGAATCACAGGGAGGAGGCTGTTTTTGACTGTGAATCTTACAGAATCTATTGCTTTTAAAACTGTTCTAAACAAGAATATAATTTTTGATTTAAAAAAAAGGTAAAAAGAAAGAGAACAGATAACTAGGACTGATACCAAATTATTAACAATGATTATCTCTGGTTATTGGGTTCACAGGTAATTATCATTTTCTTCTTCACAATTTCCTGAATCTTCCAAACTTTCTATCTTAATAATCAAAAGGAGGGAAGAAAGAGAGAAAGAGGCAGAGAGAGGGACAGACAGACAGAGAGGGGGAGAGAGAGAGAGATCAAAAGTAGACAACACTTCTCCTTCTCCTTAATCAGGCAAAACACAATGACTATCCATGTCTTTTCAAGATGGAATTTTGCATTTTAGCAAGTGGGGATTTCAGGGTGCAGAGTAAAGGTTTTTCAGACAGCCTGATGGGAACGATGGGCGGGCACACAACAGGGGTTCTGCCAGTATGACCCTCTCCACTTCCCCCCCGGGCTCGTTTTCCCATTTGTACCATAAGATGAGGGTTTGGGGTCAGCCAGCTCTCTCTAGCTCTAGAATTTGATCCTAGAAGCTCTAAGCAAGGAAGCTGCCGGGACCAGGTCACCCAGCCTCCTGCTGCCCAGGCTGGAGGCAAGGAGCTCTCCTCTGCCCACTGTCCATGCAGAACCAGGCTTGGTCTCACACCAGACGGTCCATCCACTGCAAGGTTACTGGCAATTGTGTCTCCTCTCAGTTGCCCACCTCCCAGGAAGCAGGTTCCCCAAACCAATCACAAATGGCTGCTGGGACTTGGGTGTCTCTGCCGGCATGTGTGTGCACCCAGTTGCTGAATAAATAGAAACCCCTTGGACGTTTCTATTCTCTGTAAAGCCCTCCCACATTCAAGGCTGATTCTCATGATTCCTCACAAGCTTGGCAATGCAGAGCCAAGCAGAGCATTTAAACATGAAAAGACAGACCACATCTTTAGTAAAACTCAAGTCCTTGAGTTGTAAGACCTGGACAAGGGCCAACATCCGGTTTCTAGAGCTCGTGAGCCAGCAAACACACCAAAACGTAACGTGATGAGGCACGCTTTGGAACAAAACAGCCCAGATTTGAATCCCCAATTGGCCCCTTACTTCCTGGAACTAACTCAGACACCTTTTGGCAGACATCTCATACATAAAAATGGGACAATTTTACTGTCAATTTAATTTAAATTTTTCATTTTTATTTATTTTTATTTTTTATTTTTGGCTTTGTTGGGTCTTTGTTGCTGTGCGGGGGCTTTCTCTAGTTGCAGCGAGCGGGGGCTACTCTTCGCTACGGTGTGCGGGCTTCTCATTGTCGTGGCTTCTCTTGCTGCGGAGCACGGGCTCTAGGCACGCGGGCTTCAGTAGTTGTGGCACGCGGGCTCAGTACTTATGGCTCACGGGCTCTAGAGCGCAGGCTCGGTAGTTGTGGCGCACGGGCTTAGTTGCTCCGCAGCATGTGGGATCTTCCCGGACCAGGGCTCGAACCCGTGTCCCCTGCATTGGCAGGCGGATTCTTAACCACTGCACCACCATTTCACCACAGCCCCTCATTTTTAAAAGGTCTACTTTCTATGTAAAATGACTAGCAAAGAATTATATAATAGTGTTTACTGAGCACTAGCTATGTCTGTCTCATGGTGCCAGGCATTTTATATTCATTGTTTCATTTAATCCTCAAAAATTCACTATGAAGAATTAGGTATTACCCTCCCCGCATTAAAAATAGAGAGCGAGGCACAGAAAGACTAAGTAACTTGTCCTGTGTCACTCAGCAGAGAAGTACTAGAGGTGGGCTCTGAACCCAGGCAGTGTGAGGTCAGACTTACCTACAGTGCCCAGCAACTTCCCTAATGACAGGCACTTCCTGAGATGAATGCTCACCACCCCTTTCTCCCACGCCCATAGTACAGATGGGGAGACCAAGGCCTGAAGCAAGGATATGGGTGGCCCACATACGGGGGCAAGAGGGGAGAGCCGGGGCCTGGCTCCAGCTCATTCTTCATGCTGTCAGAGTGGAGCCCACAAAGGCACATCCAGAGGACCCCTAGGCCCCCACTGTGAGCGCTCTCGGTCCCCTGCTGCCCCCGCCTGCCCACACTTCCTGACCCTCACAGCACTCCCCACCTCTGGTTGTGATATGCGCATCGTCTCAGGGTGGGAAAACAGGGTCTGGGCCCTGCCATGCTCAGCCGCGACCCACGGGCTTGCCAACCTATTGTCACACCTGCCCTTGCCCAGCCCTCTAAAGACCTCAACTCCCTTCTCCATGCTGACAAAGAGCTCCACCCATGCCTGCCACCAAGGGTAGGGGACAGACAAATCCCAGGGCCCCGGCTCCACCAGGCCTGCTGGAGTCTACGCTGCCTACGGACTGCTGCAACGGCAAGTGACTCATCTCCCTCCTAGCATTACACTAACTAAACGTACATGATTTATTTATTCAGGGACCACGAAGTCATCCACAGCTGGATCCTCACAGCCTATTACAGTGCCTGGCAACAAAGAGGAGTTCGATTAATATTTGTTAAGTGACAGAAAAAACTGTGAGGCTACACCCTTCATCCCCATCTTCACACTTAATCTGGAGAGATCGATGATTCCCTCTTGTGTCTCCTGACTCTCTGGGACGTTGCCACAAGAAGACAAACACAGGTCAGAACACAGCAGAGTATGTCTTTACTGGAAGAGTTTTTTTTTTTTTCCCCTGAATGGTCCAAGTATCACTTGAAAAATCGCTTTCCAAAGGAGGTGGAGTAATGTGCCTCTTTATACTGACAGTCTTGCCTATAAATCAGCAAATCCTCCAAGACAGTCTCCAGCGACTGAAAGGTTAGCATAGAGCAGAATCAGGGTGTTCCATGGAGAAGCCTCCAGGTCACCATCCATGCAAGAGTCGTTATGACTGGAGCAGCCCCCAGGTTTCTGGAGAAGGTGACATTAAATCCCTTCTGTCAAGGCCAGGGCGTGGGACGGAAGACCCTCAGAAGTTACCACCAGAAAACACAAGGGGCTTAGGATGTGTAGGCCTGGATATTAGTCCCAGCTTTATCACAGGCAAGCTGCGTGAGCTTGGGAAAATTATTTAATATCACAGAACCTCGTTTTTTTCCACGCATTCATTCACCAATCATTAATTCATTCAACAAATATTGATTCAGTGCTTAATGTGTGCTAGGCACTGGACTATATGAGGGTCAGGAAAACGGTTTGACCAGGGGAGGGGGCAGGAGATAAACATTAACTGATAAGCATTCTAATAAATATACAGTTACAAATTGTGGCATGTGCCATGAAGAAAAAGGACTGTAAGATCACTTGACAGGGCCTGACCCCAAGGAGGTGACATTTAAGTTGAGAGTTAACCAGTGAGACAGGGTGGGAATGCCAGGCAGAAAAAGAAAGTATTCGCAGCCAAGAAAACGGCACACGCAAATGTCCTGTGGCAGAACAGAACCCACCATACCACATATTCAGGGGACTGAAAGAAGTCCCTGGAGTTGCAGGGTGAATATGCCCAGTTAAGGATGGAGATGGGGGCAGGGTCCAGGTGATCCAGGGCTCTGTAGCTTGTTGAGGAATCTGGATTTTATTCCAGAACAACTGAAAGTCATGAAGGCTGTTAGGCACAAAAGCGACATGATCAGAGTTTGGTTTTAAGTTCTCTCCAGTTGCTATGTGCAGAATGCAGTAAAAAGGCCAAAAAGAGAGATGATGGCATCCTGGTGGCAAAAGAGAGAACAGATCTAAGGGATATTTAGGAGGAAAAGTGGACAGGATTGGGGGCGGAGGGGAAGGAGGAGTCAACGGTGACTCTTGGTCTCATCTGTTACCTGGATGGATGGTACGTTCTATCCTCCCAGGGAAGTGGGAGGGGTAACTGAATAAATTTTCCAATAGGGATGCCAGCTTGGGAGTACTCAGCTCCCATTTAAACTGTTAGATGATGAAATGAGAGCACAAATAAGAAGCTAGTCTGTTGACAAGGGCCCGTCATATTGAGTCCTTGCCCCTTTCTGTGCACTTTTAATCAGGGAGCCCAGGCTGATCTAGCCAGGCTGGGACTGGAGTCTGTGAAGCTGGAGACAGAAGAGGCGATGTCTTCTCTGAGATCAGGGAAACCCAATGAAGACGAGATCCCTGCACTATAAGGTCACCATGATCTTGAAGCTCCATTATCATGGGAAAGTTGGGCTCAAACCAATGGGCCAGTGGCCTTGACCAGTGACCACTCCTGGAGGAGAAAATGAGAAGGGATGAAATTCAAAACTAATCATGCCCCTTCTCTGATCTGTGATTCTGCCCTTTGCTCTGGAGGGCATGGACCTCCTTGGCAGGGAACTCTAGGTCCAGCATGAATGGGTGCCAGCCTTCCTCTCCCACTTCTTCACTGATGTAGTGGCCAGTGTTGGCTGCCTCCCCAGCATCCATTCTCCTCCTCATCCTTCCTAGTGGCATCTTTGGGAGACCCTGTTCTGGGGGAGAGGGGAGCCTGGGCCTTGGGCTGGACTGAAGGTACTTGTGGCTCTCACACCTCTGGCCCCCGGGATGGGTCCAGGACATGGGCCTGTGTATCCTGGGTCCTACTGCACAGCACAGGCTCCTCTAAGTGTCTGCAACCCCCACCTGAACTGTGGGCCCCTTGAGACCAGAGCCAGGCTTGATTCCTCCCTGTGCTCCCCCAGGCCCAGAACATAGGAGGGATCTGTCTGGCAGGAGGAGGCCTGGGCACCAGGAGGTGGTCTCTCCTGCCTCCCTGCTGGATGCATATGCTTCACACAGCCTCCCCAGCTCCATCGGCCCTTCCCACCTCAGGCAGGATTCTAATCCCTGGCTCTCTTTAATCCCGGAGTGAAAGGCCAGCTCCTTGTCACTCTGAAGCTCAACTACTGACTCTGCATTCATTCTCTTAAAAAACAAACAAACAACAACAATCAAAAAACCACCCTTCATATGATCTGGTTCTCAGGCAAACTGGAGGGGAAAAAAACCTTTAATTAAAAGAAAGTAAAGTACACATTTCAAGCACATAGAGAAACATGGCCCTTTAAGCCAGGATAAAATCCTACCACTTTCGGCTCACCCTCCAGGAAGTGATGATTAAGAAAAAAGGGCTTTTATAAAGGTGGCTGGAGAAATCATAGCAGCAGACTTAGAAAGCGCTTCCTGTGAGCCAGGCACAGTTCTACATGCATTACATATGATGGAGAGTAGCTGTTTTCCTGAACCCTGGTGGCTGAAAGCTGAGAAGAGAGAAGAGAAAGCCAGGGTTAAGAAGAGAAAGCCAGGGTTAAGAAGAATGACCCGAGGAATCCTGTGACAGTTGTGCCAAGGTGTCTCAAGGGTCAGGTGGGAGCCAAGCTCAGACTCCCCTGCACTCAGTGACTACAGGGCACTGGACACCTGGCCCCAGGTCCTGGAAGAGCAAGTACTCTAGGCTGTGGTTATCAGACATAGCTTCACGTTGAATCACCTGGGGAGCTCTAAAAGTCCTTATGCCTGGTCTCACCCCACGAGAGTCTAATGAAATTGGACTGGGGTGCAGCCTGGGCATGAGGGCTTTTTAAAAGAGTACCAGGGCTTCCCTGGTGGCGCAGTGGTTGAGAGTCCGCCTGCCGATGCAGGGGACACAGGTTCGTGCCCCGGTCTGGGAAGATCCCACATGCAGTGGAGCGGCTGGGCCCGTGAGCCATGGCTGCTGAGCCTGCAGGTCCGGAGCCTGTGCTCCGCAACAGGAGAGGCCACAACAGGGAGAGGCCCGCGTACCACAAGAAAAAATAAAAAATAAAAGAGTACCAAAGGTCCGAATGTCAGCCAATGTTGAAAACCATTGCCTGGTGATGTACATGGGTTTGTTGGTTTCCTAGGGCTGCCATAAGAAAGCACCACCAACTGGGAAACTGACAATGACAGAAATTTACTGGCTTATAGTTCTGGGGGGGTGGGTAGAAGTCTAAAATCAAGGTGTGGGCAGAGCTGTGCCCCCTCTGAAACCTGTGGGAGAATCCGTGCTTGCCTCTTCCTAACTGCTGGTGGCTTTGCTGGCTATCCTTGGCGCTCCTTGGCTTACAGGTGTGTAACCCCACCTCTGCCTCATCGTCCCATGGTGCTCTCCCTGTGTGTCTGTCTTCTCGTGGTCACCTTCTAATTAGGACACCAGTCATACTGGATTAGGGCCCACCTACACCAGTAGGACTCAATTACACCTGCAAGGATCCTATTTGCAAATAAAGTCACATTCTGAGGACCAGGGGCCAGGAATTTAACATATCTGGGTTTTTTTGGGGGGGCGGGTCCAATTCAGCCCACAATGATGGGTATAGGTCCCAGCTCCTGTAGCCCCCTCACCTCTGGTTTGTGGACTCTGCCTGCCCATTGTCTGAACTCCATGCTCACAGCAGGTTGATGATTAGAGCCCCAGTCCCCTCACGTACTTGGGGGATCCCCAGTGGCTTTCCTATTCATCGAGCTTCTGCCTTTCTCTTTAATGGCCATGGAGTGTCTGTGCTACTTGATCGAAGTCTTTGCCCTGGGTCAGTTTGCCCTTGGCTTCTGAGTCCTCAACCCCAGGCTGCTCAGCAAGCTAAGCTCCCCAGGCCCACTCTCCATGAGAGGTACACTGTACCCTGCCCACCCCCCCATCCTACTGCTTGCCAGGGCCTAACACCAAAGCAGAGATCCCCTCATGTGGGGACCTGGCACCTGCTTCCTGTTGAGGAACATCGTAGCTCAGAGGAGGAACCCCAGCGCGCTACAGAAACCACGTCCATTCGGATCATCACGGTAAGTTTTTTTTTTTTTTAATTCTAGTTCAATTCCCCATCTCCTGAGATTTGGCACAAATCACTGTTACAAGACCAACTCTTAAGAAAAATCCTCAGAATCAGAAAACTCCCGTATTCTCCAACAGCAGCCTGGTCTCAGGAGAGGCAGCCAGACATGGACTCAAAGGTCTCCCTCCTCATGTTGGGAGTGGTTTCCACGGAGGCTGCACTGAGAACATTTCCACAACTCCAGAAGACAAGCAAACAGGAAAAGGGCCCCGTGTCTGCCCAACACGAGCTGCCCCTATCAGAGAGCTGAGCAGCTAAACCCTATGAGGCCAAAGGTTAGGAAAGCCCAACTAGCCCAGCCTCATGTGACTGTGGAGAACGGAATTCACTTCCTGGACCTCAAATTCTCCACCTACCAAATAAGCATGTGGATTACATTCCCTCCAAAGGAGTTTCCGGCTTAAAAACTCCACGATTAAAGGATTCTTCCTGTGTGAGATAAACTTTGGTTCCCTAAAGAGATTTGGAAAATAAACTGCCTCTATCGATAGCTTCCAACAAGCAATCACGGGCAGGAGGTAAATCAGCATTACACAGCGCACACTGCACACGCCACACTGCTTCCGTGTGCTGATGGAATCATGAGACCAGCGTGGCTCTGCGGTCACCTGGGGGACACTGCTCCCCGGACCTCCCCCTTCCCCGAGACTGGCCACTCCCACATGGCCTCTGCTGGAGCAGCTGCCACGAGCAGGGACCTGTCGGAAATCAACCCAAGGAATTACTTCTTTCTGGAAGCAGAAACTCCAGAACTGGAGGTCATTCAGACAAATGTGGCAGATGGCAGCATCTCAAGTTGTCATTTCTGCAAAGAAAGCTGGCAAGGGTGACAACCTCTGGTGGCCTCAATCCAAAGATGAGAAATACAGAGGATGCAACAGGTGGAACAGGTACGTATTAGCGGGAGGAGATGGATTGAGGGGAGGGGGCTCCCTGAGATGTACAGAGAAAGGGAGCCATACCCATGGTGGCAGCTTTGGTTTCTACAAGGGGAGTGAGCATGTGGGGCTCCTGAATTGGACTAAAGGTATCTCTGGATTATTCTGGATGTCACAGTCTTATCAGAATGAAGTAAGGGGTGAGGACTAGGCCACACCCCATCACATTATGGTGACCTCAGAGAGGACATCTCCTTTCTTAGGCAGAAAATTCTGTAACTGGCCAGGAAAAAAAAAAAAGCAAAACGTGTGAGTTGTATGTGAGTATAAAAATCTTAGAAACTCAGCCAAGAAGACTGCAAGATTGATCACGTGAATCAGCGTTGTCAGAACAATACAGAAGATAATGAAGAACTTTAAAACGAAGCAATCAAGTTAAATATACATATTGGGGACAACATTTATGCAGATGAGCATAAGAGAGGGGATAGCCTTTGTCTGAGTGCCAACTATGGACCAGGCACTCAGTGCTGGGTACCTTAAACTCATTATTTCACTTCACTCTCTTAAAAAAACATATGATGTAGCTTTGGCAGTTATAGTAGCAGTTATAATAGGGAACACACTAGTAGGAACAGTATTTTTAAACATTTTTTGCAATGAAAAAATAACATAGGTTCATGGTAGGAAGTCTCTAAAACTCAAAAAGCATGAAGAAGAAAATGAGAACTCATAAACTCATCTTCACAGATGAGCCAGTGCTCCAACCACCAGAGTGTCTCATTTTACCATTTGAATTGGGAAGTCCTTTCTACAAGATGATTTCTAGGTGTATAGAATGTCCCCAGGACTAGTGATTTCAGAAATACCAGCGGTTCATTTCTTTTCCTGGTGGTCTGGAACATTCTTTGTCAGAAAACCAACTTGGTTACCTACAGTGGCAGAAGGCCCCCTGGTTGGAATCTCTCAAGGGCATTCAGGCCGACCATTTACTTCTATGACAATAATCATGTAGGGCTGCTACACTTCCCTTCCTACCCTCTCTGCTCTCTCCCAATTCACCAAAACACTCTGTCCTTGGGTACCTCCAACAGATCCAGAGCTAGCTTAATACTGCTCTGACATTCATTCATTCGTTCACTCATTCATCCATCCATCCATCCATCATTTTGAACCCTTACTTTGGGTCAGACCGTATTTTGAGAATGGATTCTGGGATTTGAAAAGCTGTCTACTTTGGAGGGATCCCTTGGTCTCTGCCTGTCCATCTATGACTCTCCATTCAGCCTCCCTATCCAGGCACTTTCTCTCAGTATTTTCTGCTAGTGTTGAGTCTGGGGTCTCCGACATCCAGCCTTCTGGGAAGAGGTTGATGCTTTGCTTGACCTTGGACCATCACATTAAGCTCCCATCCCTTGTTAATATGCAGGTGAGGACAGAGATATCCCATGAGGGAGAAGTGCTGCCTAAGGACAAAGGGCCTGGATACTGTTCAGCAAGGAACCCACCGCTCCCTTGCCTGAGAATGTGAATGTTCTCCAGATCATCACAGCAGTCTAACAAGTGCCTTATTCTAAGATGCATGTAATTTCTGTTTGGTTTGTCCCTGCCTCCCCACCCCGCCAACCACTATAGTGAAAAGAGGTCCAGTTTGCAGAAAGTGCAAAGGGTTAACCTGTTGTGTTGCACTGACCAAGTCACCTCCCCTTCTGGATGGCAGTTACTTCATCTGTAAAATGGGATGATGGTACTGGCTGATTTTCCAAGGTCATCCTTTCCATGTCTGAGGGGCTTATTATTTTATTTAAATCTGTTTACCATCTTATGATAAATCGAAGAGCAAACGTGCGTGTGTGTGTGTCCATGTGGCCTGCGAAAAGTCTGACTCTGGGTTCCTGCCGAACACTTACTAGATCACCTTAAAAAGTAATCCCAGACTCTCCTTGCAGAGAAAAAACAGCCTCTGCAGTGAGTGTGAAGGGAGGTGCACCTTCACAGGCCACACAACCCACGTGCTACACGGGAATGCACCTGGGCGAAGGGCACGTCAGGATGCTATCAGGTTATGGCCTGGATGCCAGAATCCAAGGCAAGCGCCAACAGAGCTCTGCAGTCTGGTCTGGGGAAACGAACAAGTATTGAGAACATGCTCAAGTGCAGGCCAGATTATCCCAGAACATCTCAGGAAATCAGAGACATCCGCAAGCCACTGGGAAATGAGGACTGAGAAGAACGGGGCAGAAGAAGAATCAAACCTCCAGCTGGACCAGACCTCAGGGTGCCCCCAAAGAGAACACAAAATCCCTGCCCTCAGTCATGAGACAGCCATGCCTGCTGAGTCCAGAGGGTGTCCAGAGAAAGACAGACTTCTCTGGGGTCTGCAGGGGAGCCGACCAGCCTGCAGAGCCCAGGGATGGAGCCCGACCTCTGAAGGAGTTAACACCTTCCCATCACTCCCGGGCACGCCAAGCCTCCATGTGTCACCTGGAATCCTGGACGCCCACTTGTTTCTCCCACTTCTGATAAGGTCACCTACCGTGCTTTATAATGCAAAAATAACATTCCTGCTGCCAATGCAAATTATGTCTGAACCGTCCACCCTTCCCTGCCTTATGCAGAAAGCAGCTCCGCAGGGGAGAGGAGGGCCAGGCTGCAGTTACAAGGCTTATTAAGACACCTAATGAAACACCTTGTGGTGGCTGCCCCCTCTGAGGACAGATCAGCAAAATGCATCACAGAAGCAGATGCCAGGCTTGAGGCAATTGCTTCCAAAGCACAAAAGTCATGCAGGGAGGCACTGCGGCTGGCGTCATCCTCACCAGGTGTTCCCCTGGTCTGTGGTACTCCTCTCCCCTTTTCACAGTCAAGAAAACCACAGTAACTGCCGCAAATCTCTTGGCCTCTAGGGGCGCAAGAGGCATCACTGTTGCTTAATATGAAGTTGGCGCTAAGGCTACTGACATTTGTTGAGCCTCAGATGCTCAAATGAAGAAGGGATAAAGTTTGAGCTTAGCTAAAGGGGTTAAAAGCTCAGGCCTCTGGGAAATGACCTCTTTAGGGCTCCCCTGGCCTGTCCCTTAGGAGCTCTGAGCCCCCATGTGGCTAGATCGATCCTACCCTCTGCAGTGGTGAGCCCTGGACAGTCAAGATAAGGATATGGATCTGGGGACAAGTTCCAAAAAAGCTACACAGCCTGCTTTTCCCTTTATTTATTTTTTTCTTTTTTTCTCCTGTGTCTTAGGTTTGCTTGGAAAACTGACGATGGAACTAAGTACTCTCGTGTAGAAGTGAAAAATACAAACAGCCTGGATGTAAACTTTGTCCCTACTCCTTACAAACGATGTGACTGTAGGAAAAATAACCAGACCATTCTACACCTGAGTTTTCTCACTTTAAAAAATGAGGACAGGGCTTCCCTGGTGGTGCAGTGGTTGAGAGTCCGCCTGCCGATGCAGGGGACACGGGTTCGCGCCCCGGTCCGGGAAGATCCCACATGCCGCAGAGTGGCTGGGCCCGTGAGCCATGGCCGCTGGGCCTGCACGTCCGAAGCCTGTGCTCCACAACGGGAGAGGCCACGACAGTGAGAGGCCCGCGTACCGCAAAAAAAAGAAAAAAAAAAAAGATAATGCATAGGTATCCATCAGGGTCACACTTGGCACGTTCAAATGAGGAGAATTCACAAGAGTTAATAAAGGCACTATTTACAAAGGTACGAGCAGGGCAAGAACAAGCACCAAGTGCAGAGGTGTCATCACCCCTCGGAATAGGAGGGATTAGGGAAGGGAATCCAGCAAGAGGGACAGTGGTGAAAAGGAGAGTGGTCACTTGAAAAAAAAGGTCATTTGAGCGGAGCAGTGACCTTCAGTCAAGAGCCATGGCTGGCCTCAGGTAATTTTACAGGGAGGTGTCCAGGGAATAAATACCCAGAGCACACTCTCCTCTCTCCTTCTTCCCAATCTCTGGCCATACAGAGGAAGCCAGAGGACATCGGTGGGGTCCCTACAGGTCAGCCTTGCAGGGCAGTGAGCAGGGTGGAGAAAGGAAGAGAATGGATAAGAGGGTCACAAGGAGGACGCCAGCACAGCACATGACGTGCTCAAGAAATAAGCACTCAGGGCTTCCCTGGTGGCGCAGTGGTTGAGAGTCCGCCTGCCGATGCAGGGGACACGGGTTCGTGCCCCGGTCCGGGAAGATCCCACATGCCGCGGAGCGGCTGGGCCCGTGAGGCCCGCGTACCGCAAAAAAAAAAAAAAAAAAAAAAAAAAAAAAAAAGAAAGAAATAAGCACTCAGTACCCATGAGATGTTGTCCTACCCATTACCATCGCCGGGGTTACAAGGGTCCAGCCCTGGTCATCAGAAGGCTAAACAGGAATTTAGAGCCCAATGCCCTAGTCATCAACATCTCTCACAAGCCCACAGCCACTGCTGCTGGGTAAACTGCCCCTCCAGCTCCTCCCTGGACCTACCAATTTGACCTACCAAGGTCACCTTAAGGATGACGAGGCTTTGGAGACAGTGACTCGGGGCAGCAGCAGGGGCTATTTCCATCCTCATATTTGAAAACAGGGGCTCTTCTGACAGCCAAGACAGCTCTAGCCTTTCACTGAGTCCTTGGAACTTGCAAATAAAAGAAGTCCATTCTTCCAAGAGTCTCACCTTCTCTTAAATCACAACCGGCTCCCTTCTAAGTCTTCCCCACCTGCTCTAGGTCTGAATTCGGAGCGCTGCAAAACAGTGAAACCCTCTTCTATAAAAGAGCCCCTTGGAGTGACAAGAGAATAAATCAAATCAATTAATCCAACATTTACAGAGAGTCAGGCAGGTGCTGCTTCTGGGGAGCCATGAAACAGATCAGACACGTCTGCAGGCACTGTCAATGGTTCCTCTTTTCCAAGAAGACCATCTTGGAACCCTTTCCCCACCTGTCCCTAGGTGAGTCCAAACCGGGAGAGATACATTCTCCAAGGTTGGATGGAGTAGTGGGCAGAGCATCAACCGTGGGGCCACAATACCCTTGATCTGAACCCCAGCTCCATTACTTACTCTTCATATAACCTTAGGCAAGTCACTCAGCCTCCCTGAACCGTGTTCTCCTCATCTGACTTTCTCGGGGAATAATCCCTAACACACGGGATCACTCTGAGGATTCAATGAGACGACGCGTGATGTGTGAATCTCCTAGAACAGCACGAAGCCCAGAGTAGATCCTCAAGCAATGTTAAATCCTCAGCCCTACAAGTAGGTCCAGGTCTCCGGGTACCGGAGCTGGTGTTTCCCATGTCTTCTCTTGAAATCTCAGACTCAGAGCTGGTGAATCCTGTTTTTGTTTCCTGCAACTTGGGTTGTTTTCACCTTGTCTCACTTCTTTCTGGGTCTAAGTTTCATCATCTACAAAGCTGGAGGGATGCGGGTTATTCAATGGACTAGACAAGTGGTTCTCAGCCTTCCCTGCGGGTATACGTCTCTCTGGACCACATGCTTAGAAAGATGTGTCTGCTACATGAACAAAATTTCTGAAGTAAAAATTAACTCCTCCTCCGTTTTCCTTTTTCTTTTCTTTTTTGGCCATGCTGAGGGGCATGCAGGATCTTAGCTCCCCTACCGGGGGTCGAACCCGTGCCCCCTGCAGTGGAAGTGCAGAGTCTTAACCACGGGACCGCCAGGAGATTCGGCTTCCATTGTCTCTTAATCAAAGAAACACATAACTGCCTCCTCAGAAATCCTGAGCAGCGTGAGATCACCAGCTTCGTTCAATGGGTTAATCCCACTGGAACCCTAACCCAGGGAACTTGAGATTTCTTTGAACCGGTGTAGCTTAAGTGCATTATCACACAAGCATCTTGAAACACTAAAAGCGGTTCAAGAACTACCACTTCTCCTTCCCAGATCCCCAGGTCCTCAAATTGAAAAACTCTGCACTAGTCAATTCCTAAGAACTCTATCGCTGTAAGATCCTAGTTGGAATAAGTAAGGAAGATAGCCCAGTGTGAAAAGGCATTTGCTAACATGGAACAGCTTGTGGCTCATTTGGCAGAGGCTGGACCCGCATGGATGGAAGGATGGTGTTTCTGTTAGGAGGCTGAGTGCTTCTGTCCACTGCTGTGAATTCATCTTCCCGAGGCAAACCTTTTGGCACCCCCCTGACGGTAGGAAGCCAAAGTCCTTTATGTTCAATTTGCTACATACCCAGTGCCTTGTGGTGGTGTCACCCCAAAGGCACCCAAACTTACATATTCCGTCGTGAGGCCACGGGCTGTAGGTTTATCCCACAGCCTATGGCCTGGTCCTTATTCCCATGTGGCAGGGAGGATGCTCAGAGTCTGCATCTGCAAAGCTGTGTTCCAGGAGCTCACCTCCAAGCATCCCCTCCTGACCATGCAGGGTGATATATGGGATCAGATGTCCTTACAGAGCAGCCCCGGGTCCAATCTACCTCCCAACTCCCTTTCATTTCGTCACATGGAAAGCTCACAGATGGGAAAGAACCAGCTGATTATTCAGGTCTCATTCCCCACAAGTGCCTTCGCTCTTTGGTCCTCATTAGAGCCCTCAGTAGCTGGCTCATCGCTAAGTCAAACTTGCAAAGCACTGTTTTTCCTGCCACTTCCTTAGATGTGCACTTAATCACAGCTGTTCCTTCCTGTCGGCCATTCTCCACAATTGCAAGCATCCCAGTTACTAGTCTTCTAATGCCCTTATCCACTCATTAGACTTGAACGTTTTGTTCTTGTCTTACATCTTCTGTTGCCTGCACAGCTTAAGAAGTACTTGAGTTGTTGTCCCCTGCCTGCTATGTTGCGTAACAAACAGCATTCTGTCCA
Source organism: Physeter macrocephalus (assembly GCF_002837175.3). Classification (NCBI taxonomy): domain Eukaryota; kingdom Metazoa; phylum Chordata; class Mammalia; order Artiodactyla; family Physeteridae; genus Physeter; species Physeter macrocephalus. The sequence goes on along the minus strand of NC_041227.1, from coordinate 15,990,333 downwards.
GTGTGGGGTTGAGAATAACTGCATGATTCACTATTTTCTATTGACATACATCTAAAGATACATCAAGAGTCATAAAGTTCCCCTCTGCTGTTAGAAGACTTTGTGCTTTTACCAATATCTGATTTCTATTATTCTGACCTAACTATATTAACTTATCTTACTCTAATTACCACTGCCTTGCATTTCTCCCTTTTTAATCTAATTCTCAAAGATCCATTATGTAGAGATATCTATACTTATAATAACTCCCTGCCTGCCTGGGGCATCCCTTTCATTCTCAGAAGTGTCCCTGTTAGGACAACAATATATATCATCACCCAACCATAGAGAACAGATGCTTTCTGTTGATCTGCTACTGCTTCTACTCAAGTTCCTGCTGTCCACGTGACAAAGCAGGGGTCAGCAAATATTTTCCATAAAGAGCCAGACTAAAAATACTTCCGGTTTTGTAGACGACACCGTCGCTGCTGCAACTACTCACCTCTGCCACTGCATCGCCAAAGCCGCCATAAACCATATGTAAATGAATGGATATGGCTGTTTCAATAGACTATCTACAAAAACAGGTTTTATTTCTAAAATCAGACTTGTCCTGTGGGCTTTCATTGGACAACTACTGTGACAGAAGAAAATGGTATTTAATTTGTATTTGTATTATTTGATAGTGAGATTGCTATTTTCCCCCACTTTATGAAAACCATGGGAGGTACAGGTTGGGGCAGGATTGTGGGAAGATGATGAGTTTGGTGGTGCACTTGTTAAACTGGATAAACCAATCAGATAACCAAATGAACGTGTCATGTTGGCAGCTGGATGTACCAAGCTAGAGTTTGAGAGAGGCCTTTGCTGGAGATAAAAAGCTGGGAGGCATCAACCTTCAGAGTGTCACTACACTCTAAGAGGACCTGGAACCAGCAAAGGAGAATAGGCAGAATCAACATGGTGGGAGGGCCACTAAGAGAGCGTGGTGATTGAGAAGCCAAACAGTGAACAAGTTTCAAGAAGAGGGACCAGCTGGACTTGTAACCGAGCAGGACGTTATGAGGCCGTCCCAGAAGAGACCCCACCCATGTCCTCCACCTGCTTTTTGTCTGTAGAAAAACTTTAGTCAAAGAATAAATTTAATCAGAGCAGTGGAAAACATGCAGAAAGAAAGGCAAACAGTCAAGCAAGACAAAAATACTTTAGCCATTAAACAAAGTCAGGGACCTTTAGTTCTTCTTCAAGGGCTACAGATAATATTCTGAGCCGTGTCCTTTGAGCTGTTGTGCAGATACTGAAACCCACACCAGGCGGAAGAAGTTAACTGTATGCTGCCCACAAGCATGGAGACCCCAGACCTGTTGGAACCAGAAGGTTGATGATGCTGTCTCCCGACTACCTCACCACCAACCAATCAGAAGAATGTCCCTGAGCTGATCACACCCTGCTCCTTGAACACTATAACACTCCTCACTACCCCCTCCAACGTGGGACGCACAGTGTTGAGGGCGTTAGCCCGCTATGGCCCCCTTTGCCTGGCAAAGCAATAAAGCTATTTCTTCCTACTTCACCCAAAACTCTGTCTCCGAGATTTAATCCAGCACAGGTGTACAGAGGCCGAATTTCGGCAACAGACTAAACACTGCTCACAGGTCAAGTACCATGAGAGACACAGTATTTAGCAATATGAAGATCATTGGAGACCACCTTGATGAGAATGGTTCTGGTGGAGCGGTAGCAGCAGAAATGGAGTGAACTTCTGTGACCTCGAGTGACTTAGGCAGAGACCAAGCAGAGACACATTGGAGGTGGTAAGAATAAGAGTTCTCTGAAGGAGGATGGCCAAAAAGGGGAATAGAAAAATGGGGTATTTTACTTTTGTTTCTGATATTTTTAACATTCATTTTCACATATACTATCAATCAGTCACTGCGATTTCCAGCTTTGATTCTGTCCTTTGAAACATCATTCTCACTCTAATATCACGTAACTTTCAAATGTATTATGTTTTCTACGTTTAACACATAAGTAATCTATTTTCGTATGGGGGTTTGAGCTAATGATCTAACTTTCCCCCTAAATAGCCAAATTTTCCTAGCAGCATTAATTAAATAATCTACTCTTTCCCCTGCTGGTCTGAAATCCACCATTATCACATAATAAATATTTACATACATTCAAATCTTTTTATTATTTTATTTTCTGCTCTGTTCCAATGATATTTCCTTTCACCAGCCATTAAACTAAATTGTTGTGGTGTTAGATTATTTTTATAACCCTTTATAACTTTTTACTGTGTAAATCTCCCTTTTGTTTTTAAAACATTATGTTTAGCTAGTCTAATGCATTTAAGCTTCTATATAAAAGTTAGAATAATTTTTGTCAAGTTCTAAACAGCAATTCTTTAAGGATTTTGATTGAAATAACATAAATGTGTAATCAATTTGAAGGAGAACTGACATATTTACATCACTAAACATCTCCATTCAGAAACATGGTATTTTTCCAAGTATTCAAGTCTTCTTTGATGTGCCTCCATGTTTTAAAGTCTTCATGTAGGTCCTGCATTTTTTTATTATCTTCATTGCAAGTCCCAGGCTTTTAAAAATATTCTATTATGATTAGGATTTTCTTTGTACTATATAGTACAACTCAAAAAATGCTCATCTAAAAATCTTCGTTTTTTAAAAAATGTATTTTGCATCTGGTCCTCAAAACCTCTTGCTAATGCCAATGGATTTTTCTTCGATGCTCTTGCACACGTTGTTTAGAACACTAATCACACCTGTCCAGAGGGCCATGTCCTTTGATTTTCAGAGCCATAGCATTTTTTCATTGGTTTGAGGATTTTTCTCCATTGGCTTCTGCTGGAGGTATGTCCTTCACCCATGGATTCCACCCCCACCACGGCCTGCCTACATGCCTCCTCTACTTCACATAACCTCTCATCTGACCTGTCAACATGTGTTCTAGCATCTATAGTCTTCTGGTTCATGAGGTGTAGATGGGATTCATACTAGCTCAACATGGTTAGATGTGGAAGAAGACTGGGAATTTGGTGGCACTGGGGAAGCCCATTGGAAAGACTGGATCTCCCAGGGAGTGGACACAAGTCCAATCTAAGTGACCAGGAGAATATGACAAAATGCAGATTCTACCCAGCCTGCCAGGATACTCTAGGAGTCAAAGCTGGTGGTAGAGCTGGACAGCAGAGGTTCAAGTCAAGGATCAGGAGACAGGGAGGCTGAGAACTAGATCCTGGATGATGGAGGAACCAGCCACAGATTTGTGCGCTTCAGGATAACCACAAAGGAATTTAAATCTCAAGCATCGTTTGGTCTGAAATAGCAAGATGAATTCAACATTAACAATGCCTCCTGCCTCATGTGGCTCAGCCCTGAGTTTTTTGGTCGGATCCAGGAACCAAAGTCTTAGCCAAGGAAAGTGAGGCAGAAGCCTCATAAAAAGACCTGGAAGAAAACAGTTTTGCACCAAGGGAGACCGCAGTTCAAGTTAACCCAAGAATGGGTACCTGCCAGGAATGGGCCAGCAGGCCGATTTCAGCCCCCACCATCTTGAGGCATGTGCTCCTACAATACAACTAAGGTGAGTCATAGACCCCAGAAGACTGGACCTGTGACAGTAAATCTAGACAGGACTAAGCAGAAAAAAAGGATGATTCTATACCTCCTCTTCTCAGTCATGTACATGTCTAGCTAAGTGAAAATAAATCCTTTGCAGTCAAATCAAACCACAGGGAGCAGAACTGGGGAGGCATGCTGTTCCATCACTGCTCACAATTCCTTTGTCACAGCATAATTTTGAATCCCTTATACCTAAATAGTGTTCGTCTGGAGATGCAATGATGACATTCTCCATCTTCCCTTCTGTAAGTATCTATCTGTTTCCTTTCCTTCATTCACACATTCATTCATCCATCCGGCAAATACTTATCAAGGCTACTCTCTCAGGTACCTTGCTAGGTACTGAGAATGCAGACAGGAATGAGACAGACTGATCCTGGAGGCACTTAGTCTATTCACACATGGCTGAAGAAAGCCAAGACTCAGCCACCTTGAACAACTGGACAAAGAAATCAAACGAGGCACGTACGACCAGGGTTGACTCAAGGACTACCTAACCTTTCTGCACCTGCTACGCCTCAGAATTCATACCATGAAGCTCGCCTAGGCACAAAGTGACGGAAGGGACAGAGAGAACCCTTCCTAACACTACCATCTGACATGTGCCTTGCACCCATCACATGGCACCTTGAATCAATGGAACAGACCCGCCAGAAGAGATGATCCCACCTTCACTTCACCTCTCCCCTTCCTCATGACCCCACAGATAGAAACTCATGAGGATACCTTGCTGCTTAGGAAGCAACATGGTAGTTAAAACAATCACTGGGGAAAAGTTCCTGAAATCTCTAAGCACTGCTCATTAGCAGAAACCTTGGAGAGGTCTGATAAAGTTCAGAGCTCACCTCCAGGCCTGCCCGCTCCCTCTCTGCCCAGAGCAGCAGCTGGGCGAGGGGTCACCTTCTTTGCAAGGAAGCAAATTAAAGTAAATTAGATCATTTATACCAGTACCAACAACAGCAAGAGCACCATCAAAAAAATTAAGATCTTGAAATAAAAACAAGGAAATTATCTTCTGAAAAAACGAATCTCATTGCCCAGCTAAAAAGGCACTCACGGGCTTCCCTGGTGGCGCAGTGGTTGAGAGTCCGCCTGCCGATGCAGGG
>NC_041227.1:15939178-15985569 GCF_002837175.3 Physeter macrocephalus | reverse complement strand
CCCGGTCCGGGAAGATCCCACGTGCCGCGGAGCGGCTGGGCCCGTGAGCCATGGCCGCTGAGCCTGCGCGTCCGGAGCCTGTGCTCCGCGACGGGAGAGGATGCAACAGTGACAGGCCCGCGTACCGAAAAAAAAAAAAAAAAAAAAAAGAAAAAAAAAAAAAGTCACTCACCACTGACACCACACGTGGCAATGTGATAAAAACACTCGGGGTAGAGGGCTAGCAGAAGCCCTGCTGTCTCTTTTGGCAACCTGGAACTGGGTCTTTTGTTTGGTGCTCTTCTACTCTTACGGAAACACATATCTGATAATGTACTTGACACATAAATAGGCCATTTCAGTGAATACGGTCATTGAAAACGCTTTCCAATAAGAGTATGTCATACTGGCTGTGCAAGTGTGTATTCATAATCACACAGCATGGCAGAGTAGAAAGAATGCCAGGTCTTCCAGTAAATATGGTGTCTTGAATACCATTTCACAGAACTTCCATGTCCAAAGTTGACTGAAATGAACCAGAAAGAAGTGAAAAGAACAAAGAAGATACTATGAATGCTGACACACAGAAAGAGTCCTAACTTCACGCCATAGATTTCAGGTGTCATCTGTGTCCAAAATGAAAGGAGAAGGACTCATGCCCATCTTCCCCTTCCTAATGGAACAGTGTTGTTGGAGGGGAAAAGTGCTGGACATACAGAAAACCTCAATGACCGCTCCCAATCTGAAGGGAATGCATTGGAAAGTATTGCCAAACCATGGGATAGATATAAAGCATCCCTATTGGAGTTTATTTTCCCCACTGTGGATTTACATCCTTCCTCAAATCCCACCTGAGAACTACATGTCAGGCAGAAAGCAGTTACCTCATACAAGGGCTCAAATGGGCAAAAAAAAAAAAAAAAAAAAAAAAAGACCTAGAAAAACAAAAAACAAAAGTTCATGAAATAGAAAGACGTCTCATGAAAGCAGTTGACTCAAAATCAAATAGAAGCTTTTGGGGACCCCCCTCCACCTCCAGGAACAGGACCTATTGTTGACTCAGCAGAGTTGGACCTCACGTAAGACTTTGGATAAACTAAGAGACAGAGACTAGAGACAAGCCTCCCAATGGCTTTTCCAAGTCCCCATTACTTTCCTTTACCATAAGGGGTGGAGTCAAACTGTGCCCAGACAAACAGGGGAAGTAGGAAAAAAAAAAAAACTGCAGCATTCCCAATGTGGATCAAATAACACCGTCATGTAACTGGCCCCATTTCAATATATAGTCAAGTAGAGGGAGAAAAAAATAACAGCAAAAGGGACTTCCCTGGTGGCGCAGTAGTTAAGAGTCCGCCTGCCAATGCAGGGGACACGGGTTCAAGCCCTAGTTCTGGAGGATCCCACATGCCGCAGAGCAACAAAGCCCCGTGCACCACAACTACCGAACCCGTGCTCTAGAGCCCGCGAGCCACAACTACTGAAGCCCTCGCACCACAAATACTGAAGCCCGCGCGCCTAGAGCCCGTGCTCCGCAACGAGAAGCCACTGCAGTGAGAAGCCCACGCACCGCAACGAAGGGTAGGCCCCGCTCTCCACAACTAGAGAAAGCCCGCGCGCAGCAACAAGAACCCAACACAGCCAAAAAATAAATAAATAAATAAATAAATAAATTTTAAAAAACCCAGCATAAGACCTCAACAAACATTCTGTCCCCCGCAAAGGTGGGTTAGACATACAAAGATAGTTTAAAAAAAAAAAAAAAGGCTGACTCTAGAAGAAGAGGTACTCCAGGAAACACAGACAACTGCTTCGGAATTCCAGGAAAATTAAAGAGACTATGAACTCTCTGAGACAAGCAATTAAACGGTGAGAGGACATAACATTTGTGTCAAGACTGGGACTGCATCAGCTCTGCACAGCCTCCCAGGTCTGCATGTTTGGGAGGGGATTGTCCCCCTTTGGCACCAGATCTGCAGTTGCTGAACATGTGCTGGCAAAGTGTATGAAAAATGTACACACTACCAGGGCTGGAAGGACACTCATCTGGTCCCAGGCAATGACAGGACAGTGAAACCAAGGTCATGTATTTAGTAAGTGTTAGAGCAACTTAGAACCCAACTATCCCCATATAAACAGGAGAGAAGAGAGGGAGAGAAGGAGGGGAGAAGAGAGGGAGAGAGAATGGAAGATTGAAGGAGCAGCTGGGGTGTCATGGAATGAGCACTGAACTAATAGACAGAACACCCACAGTGGATCAAATCTGAGTACCTGTTTTCAATTCTTTGGGGTAAGTGCCTAGACTTGGAATCCCTGGGTCATATGAGTAACACTACATTTAACTACTTTTTTTTGTTTGTTTGTTTGTTTGTTTGTTTTCGGTACACGGGCCTCTCACTGTTGTGGCCTCTCCTGCTGCGGAGCACAGGCTCCGGACGCGCAGGCTCAGCGGGCCTCTCACTGCTGTGCCCTCTCCTGCTGCGGAGCACAGGCTCCGGACGCGCAGGCTCAGCGGCCATGGCTCACGGGCCCAGCTGCTCCGCGGCACGTGAGATCCTCCCGGACCGGGGCACGAACCCGTGTCCCCTGCATCGGCAGGCGGACTCTCAACCACGGCGCCACCAGGGAAGCCCTACATTTAACTTCTTGAGGAACTGCCAAACTCTCTTCTACAGAAGCTGCACCACTTTGCATCCCCATTAGCTATGAACAGGGTTCCAGTTTCGCAGTTCTCCCACTTTCTATACTGAGTAACTGGATAATTCATGTCCTTTCTCTGGGTCTCAATTAACATCTCCAAACAGCAGGGATTAGGACTAGTTATCCCATTTCTGCCTATGGTGTTTTACATTCACACCTGCTTCCTTCTAACCAATTCTGACTTTCCACTGCCCACACCTCATTCCAAGAATTCCCTGACAGGGTGATATGGCTCTGCTCCTTCTCAGAGCTAGAATTATCTTAATGCACGTTTCCAAGTTATAATAATGCGCTTCAACTTCCATCCAGATCTCTCGGTGTACTTTTCTTTCTCGTCTTTTAACCTTTTTGCAAGCAACATCTTGTTCTGTCTGTTGGCTGTCAGCTTTTCTCTCCAAGCTTTCGCAGAGTTGCCAGATTCTTGGCTATTTCTCCACCCTCAGCTCATAACTATTTTTCCCTCGAGCTCAGCGAATGCTAAGTGGTCTCTGTGAAATCCTATTAGGATAATCTCTCCCTGTCCGTGTCTCCTCTCAGCTGGGCTGCCTCTGGAAACTTCAGCCATCTTCCATCCCACAGCCTGCACATTGTAGGCTAGCTCCTGAGCCACCCAACATCATACTTATTCACAAATGTGGTTACACGGCTCTGAATCTGTGGACACCTGTATCCCACAAGCAAAGGTGAAACTCACTGGAGACCGGCTCAGATGCCATCTGCTGCAGGAAGGTTTTCCTGTTCACCTGGGCTGCCCCCTCTTCCTCCAGAACCCCAGGAACCAGAAACCTGTCCCTTCTCTGTACTTTTTCCCTTTATGTTTATTTTTATCGTCTATCCATCTTATCAGACTGCAGGCTTCATGAAGGCAGGAGCTGGAGTATCTTGCCCACAGTGGTACCCACGATGCCTGACATACTGTAGGTCCTCAGTACATGTTTGTTGAATGAAGGAGCTCCTGTTCCATACAGTTGATCACGGGTCTGCCTAGCTGTCTACCCATTAGACCCAAAGCTCCCTTTGGGCAGGCTGGATTTACTCACCATGGTAAACACTGTTAAAGAAAATTTTATTTTGACACTTGTTACAACTGTAAGGAAGAATTTATTCAAGACTATTGCAATAGAGGCATGGAAATGGAGAGCAAAATGAGGTTCAGTTCTGAATAAGAGGAGACACCAAGGAGAGGGGGGAATCTTGCTAAACTGGCTTAACAGGTTCTTACCCATGGCAACCCAGGGTGATCAGATATCAAGGGTGAGGGATAAGGAATTTGATCAGGTATCAAGGGATGGAGGGATTCTCATTATACTGCCTTAGCAGGATTCTTCCTAAAATTGGGCTAGGCAGGTCAAAACAGGATGGGGGTGGGGAGTGCGGGATAAGGTCAAGGCCTAGTTGAGAAAAGGGATCAGAGGAATCCAGCTAAACTGTGGTCAAGGAGTCTTTGTTACCCCCAATCTGCCACAAGTCCCATTCTGTATGTGGCTGGTATTAACTAAATGCTTGTTGTGCTAAGCTGAGAATCCATCCTCAGAGTAGCCCTGTTTAACTCGAGCAAAGGTCCAGAGCTCTCTCTTTTTTGCTCCTTCTTGAGCTAAAAGCAGAAGTAGGTGCCCCAGTAGGTAGTGTCCAAGGGGCTGGGAGGAAAAGAGGAAGGCAGGAAAATGTAACAGCCCGAAATTAACCGAGAACGCACACCGTTTTCCCAGATTTCCATAGCTCCAAGGCTTTCTCAGGGCAGTCATCTCAAATGACTCTCACAGCCACGTTGCAAAGCCAGCTTATTTATCTTCTTGTACTATGGATGGAGAAATGAACACTCTGGGAGGTGAAGTATCATGGTTTGCACACCCAGAATTTTTCACTTTACACTTATCTCTGATTATTTCCCTGGAATACAATTCCAAAAATAAAATTTCTGATGAAAAGATATGCACACTTTATGTCTCTGACAGATATTAAGTTGTCCTCCCTAAATACTGGAACTTACACTCATACTTGTCTGTTTCTCAGAAGTCTCACCAACACTGAACATACGTCTAATGGATCATTTATTTGTCTTGAACCATTGATTTGGAAGCACTCTTTCAATATTAATGATATTAACCATTGTTTCGTGTATGTATATTGCAAATATCAGAACTCGGTTTGCTGTGGATCTTTTCATCTTGTTTATAGCATTTAGGGACAAATACATAAATATTTTTCTTTATTGCTTCTACTTAGTGGTAACATGACCTACTCTCAAAGATTATTTAAAGATTTACATATGCATCACACATCTTAGATGTTTTCAAATTTTTACATTTAACTAGAATGTATTAAATTATCTAAAATATATTTTGGTATACAGTATGAAGTAAGGACCTACCTCGACTGGCCCACACCCTTCCCTGGTGGGTTATCATCATAATTTCACCATGACTTATCTCATTAATTGAAATGTTAGGTTTACCTATAACACATACACACACACATCTGTTTTAGAAACATATTTTGTTCTATTGATCTGTCTCTTCTTGGACTAGTATATGCTATTTGGGCTTTAATTTAGTTGGTCTTAATTCCAGGATATATTTCTAAACCTGAGAAGTACTCTGCTAAGTCTTCCCCCATTATTCTCTTTCAATATCTGCTTCTGTGACCATTTATTTTTCCAGATAAACCTTAAAATCACTTTATAACACTGCTTATAAATTTGTATTATAATTCACGTTACATATTTTAAATTAAATTGACAAGCTTTAAAAATATCAAGTCTTCCCATCTAGGAATGATATCTATCTATCTATCTATTTTCTCAGTTTTGCTTTATAGCTTCCTTCTAAAGATCCTTCATATTGCCTCTCAACTTAATTCCTCTGCCTTTTGTATTTGGGTCTTTTTGATAGAATTAATCCTTTTATATGTTTCAAACCAGTTATTGTTAATATTTAGGAAATTGTTGATTTTGTATATTTATTTCCTACCTAGTCACCTTACTGGACTTTTAATGGGTTCTAATAGTTTTCCATTTATTTCTCTTGGGTTTTTGGTAGTTAATAATATCCTCTGCAGATAATAACTTTATCTCTTTTTTTTTAACATCTTTATTGGAGTATAATTGTTTTACAACGTTGTGTTAGTTTCTGCTGTATAACAAAGTGAATCAGCTATTTGTATACATATATACAATGGAATATTTATTACTCAGCCATAAAAAGAAACAAAATTGAGTTATTTGTAGTGAGGTGAATGGACCTAGAGTCTGTCATACAGAGTGAAGTAAATCAGAAAGAGAAAAACAAATGCTGTGTGCTAACACATATATATGGAAACTTTATCTCTTTTTTTCCCCATAATTATATTTCCAGTTCTGCTACTAGAAATCCTTCAATGAATGTTATAGTGTTCACATGCATCCTTACATTTTTAGGATATGGGTTGTTGGTTTTGAATAAACATGCTCTAGCACATTAAGAAAACAGCTTTTCCATGCCTTTTCAGGATGACAGTTATTCTCTGTGCACTCCACCCCCAATCCAGACCTGTCCCCACCCTACTCTATTCTCTGGGAGCCTGACTTCTGTGATCTGCATCTTCCAGCTTCCCTCACCCTCTACTTCTGGCTGAGTTGACCAACAGCAAGTACTGGCAGAAGACCAGAGGGTGGGAGAAATGAATTTTGGTGGTGGCTGTGTTCTTCTATAGCCTGTCAGGCAGTCTTGTAACACCATTCCCTACCACTGCCCTTCAGACCTAGGGGTAGGAACAGCTCCCTACAGCTGCTAGCCCCTGGGTGCTTCACCATGCCTTGTTAATTTCCTGAATCCTGATCCCACCTCTATTTCATCAAGCTCTTCATCAAACCCTTCGTATGCCATGTGCTTCTCACCCAGACCTTCCTTAATGGACTGATAAATTAGGACCCACTATGAAGTATTCTCAGATGTCTTTGCAACATCTCAAAATGATCAAAATATTTTTCTTGTGACATTAATGTGTCATTTAATCATTCATTCATTCATTTAAAAAATTGAGTACCTACTATGTGCTCATTGCTGTGGTAGGCACTGAGATTAGAACAGGGGGAAAAGAAAAAGATAGTTGAGCTCCCTGCCCCACCCCGTGAAGTTCTCCTTGGGGAAAAAATACATATACAATTATTTAATAATAAAATACTTAATATTACAATAGTGACTAGGAAAGAATGTTTTGATGAAGAGTAATAGTTCTGACGAAGAGTAACAGCGGGGGTATATTTAGAAAGGATAGTCAGAGAACATTTGTCACAAAAGGTGACATTTGAGAAAGCACTGGGGAAGAACCTACCAGTGAGAAAGCAAGAACAGCAAGTGCAAAGGTCCTGAGACATGAACGAGCCTGCTGTGGTTCATGAACTGACAGGATGGCCACCAGCAAAGGGAGTGCGGTGGAGGATATGAGCAAACAGGTAGGCAGGGGCCAGATCGCTGATGTCCTATAGAAAGAGAGGGCAAGCCACATTTTTGTAGTTTTAAGTTTTCTAGTAGCCATAGTAAAAAAGTTAAAAATAAATAGATGAGTTTTATTTTCAATGTATTTTATGTAACCCAAAACACCTAAGATAGTATCTTCTCAACATTTGAACAATATAAAATATTAATAAGACTACATGTGTATGCATATACATATATATACACACACACATGCATATACATACACCCTACAATTCTGAGATGTGGTCTGCATTTTACATCTAGAGCACATCTCAGTTTGGACTGGCCACATTTCAAGTACTCAATAGCCGCGTATGGCTACCATATTGGCCGGCACAGAGCTAGCTCATGCCCGTCAGGCCTGAAGACAGTGGAGGTTGGTGGGGAGGGGCAGGACATGTGAGATTCATCTCTACTGCTACCAGCATCAAGCCTGGCACACAGTACATGCTCGGTGAATGTTTGCTGCCCAGAATGACAGAAGAACTGCAGAGAGATGCCAGATTCTATAAGTACAGAAGCACCACTGAGACCACGCAGGTACCTGCTTTAGGAAACCGGGTCTATTTTGGGTCTGGACATTGGAGTCTGCCTACTGGGTCTCCTACTGGGGAGGCCACCCGGGGCCACCTCTCCTGTGGCTAGGGCACTTGGCACAGCTGCTACCTTAATTCAGAAAGATCACACTGCACCACATGCCAAGAGTGGGAGGGAGGGAGCCCATTAGCATTCATTGTACACAGCTTTTCATTTGGAAAAGCACCTCAAATGTGCCGATCCACATTGCTTTGCTTCATTTTTCAACATTCATGAGTGTAATTGCATTTATTTTTCTTGTCAAGACTGCAAAACAAGTGATAATTTACCGTATTACAGCCCATATTGGCTGGGGGGTTTACAGCCACAACAGTTCTAATCGGCCCTCAGATGGGCTGGGTTGGGTAAGCAGGGGGTGGTCTTTTGATCAGAGAAAGCTCCATTTCTTTGCAACAGGAAGCTTGGGCCCAGCTGCATCAAGGTCACAAAAATAGTGGCAACAACCAACCCATACAGAGACGCTGAGCTCGCAAAGCATGTTCACTTCGACTATAATGACTGCTTTGTACAGTAACAGGGTGAGGCAGACATGTACTCCCATTCCCATTTCAGAGAAGGAGAGACTGAGATTCAGAGAGGTTCTCAGTCATACATGGTGACAGGTTGGTGAAGAGAAGAGGTGAGGTTCAAACCTGGATGCATGGGATAGGACACCCATGGCGCCACGTAACAGTGCCTGAGCTCTGGCAAAGCCTGAAACCCTAGTTATGTCGGCAGAAATGAAGTAGGCATGATCTTAAAGTTGTGCAAATCTGACATGCCCACAGCAGCTGTGACCACCAAAGAGAGCTACTTCCCTGAGTCTACCTTGCAGAATGCTGACTTTCAGGGTTCACACCCCTGCTGAAGGGTCCACCCCAGTATGCCACAGTTTGTGATTATCTAGATGTGAGAGTGGGAAAGCACAGTCTAGCCTTGTGTCTGGGAATCACTCTCTGTGGATGTTTTCTTCCCCTTGAAAACAGAAGCTGAGCCCACAGTGATGTTCAGATTTCAGGTCACAAATGCTCATGAATTAATGAGTAATTTTATAACTGATCAGCAGAACCCAGCCCTAAAAGCGTACAGATTTGTTAAATTCATTTCCTAAATAAGATGAAAGTAGTAGATGGGTCAGTGATGGCAAGACCCTCATCTCATCTTCCAGGCTCAGCTCTTCTCATTTCTCTTTCCTAGTTTGTTAATTATAACAAACTAGGAAAGAGAAATGAGAAGAGCTGGTTATGCCCTAAGGTGTCTGAGTGGCATAGGGGAGATGATGTAAAACCTAGATCACTGTCACAGGTGATTGCTTTGGCATGGCGTGGCATCTCCTGGGGTTCAGCCCACCTCCCCAGCTCCCTGTGAGGCAGGGAAGAGGGGCTAGGGAGGAACTGCAGAGTCAAAAGAATCAGGAGCTGAAGTGGATTCAGGAAGTGGGTCCAGCCACCTGGCCAAGGTGCTCTAGTCTGCAGGGGATGCCTCCCCTCAGCCCTGTTCCTGCCCCTTTCCTACAGGGTCAGGCCCCCTTCCCAAGGGGTCTGGCTCTCTTGACACCAGCAAATGAGACCCTTCGTGTGCGATCTCCCATCTCAGGCCAGGGTAAAATGGCCAGGCCTAGCCATTCAAGGACCAGGAAAGCACATTGGACAAGGGACCTGTGACAGCCACCCTTAGTATAAAGGGCCTAAGGATTTCAAAGACCAGTGTCACAGCACACACGCACACACAGAGCTCAGGCCTGATAAGGTCTCAGCTGTTCCTTCAGTAGAGACAGGTTAACACACTCCCATGGGAAGCTCCAGCTGAGACAGGACAGGAAGGAGGCACAGGGGGCCACAGAGAGGACTCACCACGTGCCCATGCACCAAGCATTTGTTCCGTGTGGTCACATTACCTCGTTTCATCTCCATATCCTCCAATCACATTACCTTCATTTTATAGGTTAAAGAAAACCCAGAGCCATAGAGAAACTAAGCAGCCTTGCTTAAGGTCCTCCCCGAATGTCCCTCTGGCCGTACTGCCTATGAACTTTGTGTTCGTTTCTAGTAGCCTTTCCGAACATCAACTATTCAGAGAACCAAGGACAGAGGTTATTGAAGTTTCATTTCCAACGCAGGAAAGCAGTCTTTCAATTCAAGCAAATAACCTGTTATTATTTTCCATATTGCAAAGCCTAAACGTTTAGTACGAAGTCTTAAAAGTCAGGCTTGTAAAGACAACATTTTGCTTGCAATGGTCAAAATTAGATAATTGTTTCATTCGTCATGAGTGTTGAATGTACTTTCTCTTCTAATTGCTGCCAATACCCAGCAAAAAAAAAAAAAAATGAGGTTAATTTTTCAAAGGTTGGAACTACACTAGGGGTGGCCCATGGGCTTGCCATGCTCCATTTGCCCCCGCCAGCCTCCCTTAACCCAGTCCCACCTCACTCCCACATACGCTTTAGATTTTCCTTGTTCTTGTTTCTTGAGGTCCCTGGTTGCAGTAAAAGAACAAATTGTGCAGCAGCAGAACTGCCTCACAGAACCTTTGTGCTGAGTTAGAACCAACGGGGGTGAAACTTAATCAGGGCCCTTCACTGCATGCATAAGGCTACTGGGGCCCAGAGAGGGTAAGCAACTTGCTCCAGGCCACAGAGCTGGTCAGCAACACAGCAGGCCCAGAACCCAGGCCTCCTGAAACCACACGGCACAGTGCTCTGAACCAAAAGCCTGTGTTTCAGCCATCCCTAATTTTCTGTTTCCTTTAATACTGTTTCCAAGTAGCTTAACATTTCAATCGTCTGCAAACTCACTGACTCAATATTAATTGAGGACATACTGGGCCAGTTTTAGGGCCTGAGGACACAAAGCTATGAACAGGAAAGTTGATTCCTGCCCTGATGGAGCTTACATTTGAGGAAGAGGGCTGTTAAATGCAAAATTACATATAGCTCCTGTGCTTTAAGCTCTCTGGTGCATGACCTGGGGCCGCTTCTGGAGGTGCAAAGGGAATTCTGAGACCTGGGTGGTCCCCCAGGCAAAGGAAAGAATATGGGAATGATGCAAAGGACAGAAAAATAAAGCAGGTAAAGCTGGAGGCTGCAGGAAGGGAAACCACAGCACCTAGAAAGAAGGGGCACCCCTGGGGCCCCAAGCCTGGACAGTCTGCAGTCTGCCTTCCACTCCTGTCAGTCCTGGGGAATCCTAACCCCAGTCCAGAGGTTACCAAGCCAGCCTCAGATCAGACTGCTGGTCACTGGTGGAACTAGCACTCCAACTCGGATCAGCCTGATTTCTAAGTTTACGTTCCATTCACTTCCTCCACGCAAAAAGAGCGCAAAGGTCCTTCCTCACTTAGGACTCACTGTACCGGAAACTGTGTCTTGGTGTTTTGCATCATTCCCACCCTTCTAAGCTCTTCTGTCACCAGCAAAGCCCATTAGCAATTCCCAGGAACTAAAAATAGAATATGGGTAATAAAATAAAGTCTAACCTTTTTTGGTTTCTTTTCCTTTGAGCTCAGTCTAGTTTCACTTGCTCACAGGCGGGTGCCTGCAGAGGCCTCGCACCAGGCACTTCAGACCAGAGTCCCCAGTGCGAAAAGGCTGCACCCAGAACACCACCTCGGTGGGCGGTGCGCGCAGAAGCACTGCGCACGCACGCGCACGCACAACACTGCAGTTCAAAAGGGTGACGGCGGCCTGCGTGCAGAAGCGCCGTGCACGACACTTCGGTCCAAGATGGCGGCAGTGGGCTGTGTGCAGAGATGCTGCGCACGACACCTCAATTCAAGATGGCAGCGGCATGCCGACAGCTGCACCCGGATCTCAAGCCATGACCAGCACAGCTGCACCTGAGCCTCAGGAACTCCACGCCGTCCCCACTGACAAGAACCCTATAAAGCAGCGCCACCACTGGCCTTCTGGGGAGAGCATGTGCGCTAGAGCATGAGCTCAACACTTCTCCGTTCTTTGATCAAAGAAAAAAACTTTCCCCTGCTTCCGAATTAACTCAGTCTCGTTCTACTGGCTCCAATGACACCAGGTAGAAGGACCCTCGTTGGGGTCCAACTCAAAAGGGTCAGTAACACGTTCATGCATCACTGGGGCTGGAAGCCTAGAAACTACATCTTCCTGTTAATTGTGGTAAAAACATTTCAATTTCAGCATCTTAATCATTTTTAAGTGTACAGTTCAGGAGTGTTAACTACATGCACATCGTGGTACAACAGACCTCCAGAACTTTTTCATCTTGCAAACCTGAAACTCTCTACCCATGGAACAAAACTCCCCACTTCCCCTTCCCTGGCTTATTTCACTTAGGAGAAGGTCCTCAAGGTTCACCTATGCTGTAGCATGTAGCAAGATTTCCTTCCTCTTTTAAGGCTGAATAATATCCCCCTGTATGTATAGAGGATGTTTTCCTTATCCATTCATCCGGTGATGGACATCTGAGTTGCTTCCACTTCTTGGCTACTAGGAATGATGCTGCAGTGGAGCACAAATGTGCAAATAGCAAATCAAGATCCTGCGTTCTGTTCTTCTGGATATATACTCAGAGGTGGGATTGCAGAATCATGTAGTAATGTATTTTTAATTTTTAACGGAAACTTCATACTGTCCCATCCACAGTGCACAAGGGTTCCAATTTCTCCAAATCCTCACCAACACTTGTTATTTTTTGTTTTTTTAAATATAATTGTCAATCTTATTACTAATTTGGCCATCCTAAGGCATGTGAGGTGATATCTCATTGAGGTTTTCATTTGCATTTCTCTAATGATTAGGGATGTCGGACATCTTTTCAGATGTCTGTTGGCCATCTATATCTTCTTTGCAGAAGTGTCTATTCAAGTCCTTTGCCCATTTTTCAATCGTTATTTGTGGGGTTTTTTTTTACTGTTGGGTTGTAAGAGCTCTTCATCTATTCTGGATATTAGCCTTTCAGTACACATAAGATTTGTAAATATTTTCTCCCATCCATAGGTCATCTTTTCACTCTGTTGGTTGTTTCCTTTGATTTACAGATGTTTTTAAGTTTGATGTAGTCCCATTTGTCTATTTTTCCTTTTGTTATCTCTGTTTTTGGTGTTATATCCAAAACTCATTGCCAAGCCCAATGTTATGAAGCTTTCCTCTTATGTTTTCTTCTAGGAGTTTCATTGTTTCAGTCTTACATTTAGGTATTTAATCCATTTCAATTTAATTTTTGAGTATGGTATGGTATAAGATAAGAGACCAACTTCATTCTCTGGCATGCCGATATCTAGTTTTCCCAGTACAATCTGTTGACAATACTGTCCTTTCTCAATTGTGTGGTCTTGGCACCTTCTTGTTGAAGATCATTTGACCATATATGTGAGGGTTTCCCCAGGTTTTATGAGACTATCTGGAGGTCTTATAACACCCAATATTAAACACTTTCCTGATTGAAATACCTATGGTGGTTTCTATTTTCCTACTTAAACCCCAACTAAGAGACCCATCATGCTTATATGTTTTAGCAGCTATAGTTTAGAAACCTCTTTCCACCTATAAATCTGTTTTAACCTTGGAAACTCTCAAGAGTCTTAACAAAGGGCATAGGATACTTTTGCTTGTCTGTAACTTTTACAAGTTGCTTTACTGATAACAAGTAATGATCTAAATTCTGAGAAAGTGCAACTTGAGTTTCTTAATGATGAACACTTAGGTAAGAAAGCAATTTTAAAAGAATTGGAAAGTTCGAGGAAGGTTTTAAAAAAACACTTTGTTTGAATAACTGTTGCTTTCCAAAGCTGAAGTGTAATGTGACGGTGCAGAGCAAGGGAAAGACTAGATGGATTCAGAAGGGAGTGGGGGAGGAATAGGAGGTCTTTTTTAGAAAAAAAAAAAAGGGAAATTTCTGTCAATGACCAATGTCTCACTAATCAGCAACTGTGGGAAAATTAAATCTGAAGATGTACCCATGATATTAAGGGGGCATGGGGTCAATCACTACAGCTCCGTGGGCCTGTCTGAGAACAGAGGAAGTACCATCAGGTCATCTGGGAGATTCATCTTCCTGGGCCCCATCTCCACACACTCATGAAGACAAATTCCCTGTCCAGGAATCAGAAGCAGCTTCCATGACTGACAGATAGGCAGACTGGGGGTGGGGGTGGGGGTGGCTAGGACCACAGGATTTTTCACAGATGTTCTATTTTGTAAATGCATCCCTTAATTCCCACATTTAAAAAATGTCTCCTTTTCTTCTTGAGTCGTAAATTACAAATCAAAGAATGCTAGAGTCAGAGGAAATCGACTCCTCATTTTAGAGATAAGGTGAATAAGGCCCAGGGAGGGATGGTGCTTGGCCTGAGGTCACAGAGCATGTTAATGGTAAAGCTAGAACCAAAACTCAGGATTCCTTACTTTTAGACCTATGTCACAGAAAAGGATGCAGGAGGCACAAAGACACTGGCCTGCTCCAAGTCTCAGGTTAGTGCAGACCTGGAACAGGCGCTCAAAGACACCCCCCTCCCCACGCACAGAGGGCCAGGCTAACCAAAAGGTCTATTCCCAGCCCCACCATTTCCTGGTAGGGAAATGCAAAGAAAACAAAGGAAGAACAGCACCTCAGGGACTTGAGGGAGGCTCCCGCCTACTCCTCAGTCAGGAAACTGAGGTTCAGAGGGTCAAGCCAGCACAGCAAGGCAGGGACAAAAGTCCCACGTCAGTTTGGCAAAAGGTGGCCAGTCTGGGAGACATCGGTGTGAGCCACGGGTGGGCTGCTTTGTTCAATTCCCTCTCTGTCATATACTACCTCTGTGACTAAGGTCAAGTTACTTTATCTCTTTGTGCCTCGGTTTCCCCATCTACAAAATATGAAACAAAACTGCACCTACCATACACAAAGATAAACTCAAAATGGATTAAAGACCTAAACGTAAGGCTGGACACTATAAAACTCTTAGAAGAAAACATAGGCAAAACACTCTTTGACAGAAATCACAGCAAGATCTTTTTTGATCTACGTCCTAGAGTAATGAAAATAAAAGCAAAAATAAACAAATGGGATCTAATTAAACTTAAAAGCTTTTACACAGCAAAGGAAACCATAAAGAAAACAAAAAGACAACCCTCAGAATGGGAGAAAATATTTGCAAATGAAGCAACCGACAAGGGATTAATCTCCAAAATAAACAAATAGCTCATGCAGCTCAATGTTAAAAAGAAACAAATAACCCAATCCCAAAATGGGTAGAAGATCTAAATACACATTTCTCCAAAGAAGACATACAGATGGCCAAGAAGCACATGAAAAGATGCTCGACATCACTAACTATTAGAGAAATGCAAATCAGAACTACAAGGAGGTATCACCTCACACCAGTCAGAATGGCCATCATCAAAAAATCTACAAACAACAAATGCTGGAGAGGATGTGGAGAAAAGGGAACCCTCCTACACTATTGGTGGGAATGTAAACTGATACAGCCACTATGGAGAACAGCACAGAGGTTCCTTAAAAAACTAAAAACAGAACTACCATATGACCCAGCAATCCCACTACTGGGCATATACCCCGAGAAAACCATAATCCAAAAAGACACATGCACCCCAGTGTTCATCGCAGCACTATTTACAATAGCCAGGACATGGAAGCAACCTAAATGTCTATCAACAGAGGAATGGATAAAGAAGATGTGGCACATATATACAATGGAATATCACTCAGCCATAAAAAGAAACAAAACTGATTTATTTGTAATGAGGTGGATGGACCTAGAGTCTATCATACAGAGTGAAGTAAGTCAGAAAGAGAAAAACAAATACCGGGATAGGGAGGGTGGGAGGGAGACGCAAGAGGGAGGCGATATGGGGATATATGTATATGCATAACTGATTCACTTTGTTATAAAGCAGAAACTAACACACCATCGTAAAGCAATTATACTCCAATAAAGATGTTAAAAAAAAAAGATGTGGTACATATATACAATGGAATATTACTCAGCCATAAAGGAACAAAATAATGCCATTTGCAGCAACATGGATGGAGCTAGAGACTGTCATACTGAATGAAGTAAGTCAGACACAGAAAGACAAATATATGATATCACTTATATGTGGAATCTATAAAAAAAAGGGTACATATGAACTCACTTACAAAACAGAAGTAGAGTTACGGATGTAGAAAACAAACATGGTTACCAGGGGATTGGGGGGAGGGATAAATTGGGAGATTGGGATTGACAGATACACACTACTATATATAAAATAGATAACTAATAAGAGCCTACTGTATAGCACAGGGAACTTTACTCAATACTCTGTAGTGGCCTATACGGGAAAAGAATCTTAAAAAAAAAAAAGAGTGGATATATGAATATGTATAACTGATTCACTTTGCTGTATACCTGAAACTAACACAACATTGTAAATCAACTATACTCCAATAAAAATTTTTTTAATTTAAAAAATTTTTTAAAAATAAAGTGAAGCCAAATAAAAGCAAAACAAAAACTGTACCTATACTACATAGGGTTGACATGAACGATAATGGAGAAAAGACATTTAAGATGCCTGGCACGTAATAAGTGCTTGATAAATGCTAGCTGTTATTATTATCAAAAGAGACATCCCTGTGGAGTACAGTTGGCCCAATAAAAATCTGATAATCTAGGGCAGCACTGGACAACAGAAATACAATGTGAGCCACGTATGTAATTTTAAACTTTTGAGTAGCCACATTGAAAAAGGAAATGGATTAAATTAATTTTAATAATTTATTTTATCTAACCCGGCATATCTAAAATATACCGTTTCAACATGCAGTCAATATCAAAATTATAAATGAGATTTAAAAATTTTTTTCATACTAAGTCTTTGAAATCTGGTGTGTATTTTACACATAAAGGACCAAGTGCTCCTTTCAAGTGCTCAATAGCCACGTGTGGCTGGTGGCCGCTGTATTGGACACTGCAGGTCTAGGACACTCCCAAATAAGGACTATGATGTATTATTGGGTTTTCCAGATTACTGGACCTTATTCCATGGAGTCACAGAGCCATGTTATTTCACTAAATTACCCCCCAAAACCACTGTGTTAATGTTAAACTATAATTTCCTTTCCTTATCAAATCTCTCATAATACATAATTACAATTCAAATTATATACTGTCATATTCAAAGCATAAAGAAAGCCTGTTTCCTCATTAAGGACAAGGCAATCCATATATTCAAAAACAAGGTGCTCACTCCAGCCCCCGGAGCAGCTGCGCAATCAGATAAACAAACCAAGAAAACATCACCCACTGCTTCAGGCTGGCATCACCATGACCGTCCTCTCAGGCTGGCCCGGGAGCGGCTGAGGTAGAAGCAGCAGGAGACTGCGGATGCATGAGAGGGAGTCATCTCTGTGGTCCAGTGAGATGTCTCTGATGCCCGAGGCATCCGTGATGTTCCCTTCTGACAAACCACAAAGAACAACACGCAGGCTTGTTATGTCTGCGTTTAGGTTCACCCTGATGGGCTCAGTCGACTCAACCAGCCAGTGGGACAGTCAACCCTCGGTGACTAGACACAGGGCACCCCCCCTCATTCTCCCAGCGAGAAGACCCCACAAAAAAGTTTCCAGGCAACTTCCATATACACAATTTCCCACATATAAATGAATTAGTCAAACGGTATCTGCATTAGTACTATGAGATCTAAGATATGATTTCATTACACCTCCATATTTAAAATCACGTTTCATAAGATAATATATTACCTTAAAAATAGGTCGTGGTTCAGAGCCCAGACTCTGAAACCAACTGCCTGGATGCAAATCTCAGCTCCTCTTTTTACTACTAAGCTTTGGGGGACTCCTCAACATTGTGGGCCTCAGTTTCCTCATGTGTAAAACATGGGTAATCACAGTACCCAGCTTGCAGTGCCGTTGAAGTACGAAATGAGTTAAAAACACATAAAGCCCTTAGAACATCATCCACTAAGTGGAATACATGGGTTCATTAAAAAATAGCGGTTTGTCACCAGCTCATCCCACTTCTCCACACATGGTTCTTGCTAGCCTCATTCCCTTCTCCCTGTTACAAAACGCCCTTTTCTGCCTGACCTCTGAGACCCTTGCAGATCTCATGGTTGGGGGGTATCCTCCCCCTACTGCCGCAGACTCTCCCCCGGCTCTTGTGATAATCCTCTCAAATAAAGTCTCTCCTTACGTAAGCCTGGAGACATTTGTTAATTTGACAACTGTTATCTAAAAGTATGTGTGTTCCATAAACAACAAGTTAATGTATAGCACCGGGAACTATGTTCAATATCTTGTAATCACCTATAATGCAACAGAATCTGAAATAATATACATGTATAACTGAATCACGTTGCTCTATGCCAGAAAGTAACACAATATTGTAAATCAACTATACTTTAATTTTTTAAAAACTATGTGTTCCTCTGTACCTGGTAAACTAAAACAACCGAAATAACACAAAATTTTGCTCCAAAAAGTAGTGGTTTATTATCCATTCCCATATATTATAGAAACTTTTATTCAAACTCGTCACATGTGCCATTGACATCTGGGTTTGTCATCAGATGAAGCACTTTTTTTTTTAACATCTTTATTGGAGTATAATTGCTTTACAATGGTGTGCTAGTTTCTGCTATATAACAAAGTGAATCAGCTCTACGTATACATATATCCCCATATCCCCTCCCTCCTGCGTCTCCCTCCCACCCCTCTAGGTGGACACAAAGCACTGAGCTGATCTCCCTGTGCTATGCGGCTGCTTCCCACTAGCTATCTATTTTACATTTGGTAGTGTATATATGTCCATGCCACTCTCTCACTTCGTCACTGCTTCCCTTGCCCCTCCCCATCTGTGTCTTTATTCCTGTCCTGCCCCTAGGTTCATGAGAACCTTTTTTTTTTTTTTTTTTTTTACATTCCATATATGCGTGTTAGCATACTGTATCTGTTTTTCTCTTTCTGACTTACTTCACTCTGTATGACAGACTCCAGGTCCATCCACCTCACACCCTGAACACGCCCGATCTCATCTGATCTCGGAAGCTAAGCAGGGTCAGGCCTGGTTAGTACTTGGATGGGAGGAAGCACTTTTTAAGTTGAATGGCATGGGTCTCTATCACCTTAATTCATTTATATCATTTGGATACAATACTTTTTGAATCCAGGGGTGATGTCACAGAAAACTGAATGTCAAGGCAAGCATCTATGGGGGTATAGAACAGATGTGTTTTCCCATTTATCTGATCACTGCAAAGATCCCTTGTGGCTTCTCCAAGCCATCCTTAGCATTCATCATTATTTGGCCATCTCCTCAAGAATAATACTAAACTTGTCTTCCATTCTCTTGCCTTTTTTTTTCCTACCAGTTCTGTTCATCCCTGTAAGCATCCCAAACTAGCACTGACTGGGGTCACTGCAGGCTGATGTTGTTTCCCCAATTAATTTTGTAGCTCACGGTGCAAAAGAGAGACTCCCATAATATGAGATGCTTTAGAAGAACTTTACTGAGAACTGTTTGGAGGCAGAGATCTTTCCTTTTACTTGAGCATTTGGGGTATACTTTGGCTTTTCTGTTTTGTTGTCCCATTGCCATTTCTTGGGTGCCAGTTACATAAACCATGGTGTATCCCTCCAGTGGGATACCATGCAGCCCTGGAAGGTGAAAGCTAGATCTGAACACAGTGGTCTGAAAAGTGACCGATGACCCAGCTGTCTGGGAACCACGATCGTACTCGTGACCTGCATTCTAAGGAGGCACCAGAGTAAGGTGATTGCAGGAACCACAGAGTTGGAAGCCACACTCCCTGCAGGCAAACCCTGGCTCCATCATAAGCTAACTGTGAACTTGGGCAAGTCCTTTAAGTTTTGTGTGCCTCCAGTTCCCTAATTTGTAAAATGAAGGTCATAATATCTACATCGGAGGACTATTACAAGGATTAAATAAGCTAATATATTTAAAGTGTTTAGGAGAGTACCTGCCACACAGTAAGTACTATATAAATATCTCTTTCCTACCATTATTGTTACGATTACCGCATACATATATGCTCTCTGACTCCCTCCCCCCACCCCAATACACATCAATTTGTCCACAGTGATATTTTGAGAGAACAAAGATGGGGGTGGAGAGAATTAATTTATATGTGCAAACTCAGCATTTCTTTAAGAACGAATATATAATATTTTATCATTAAAGGGGGAAAAATGTATTGACTCAACAGTGACTAAATAGGAACATAAGAGCTTATAGCTTTAAGCCAATCAATACCATCAGGAGTGATTAAGGACACTTAGGGGCCTCTATGCTTCCAGATCATTTTAATGTAAGCACAACATTAAAGAAACAGTAGGTCGGGGGCTTCCCTGGTGGCGCAGTGGTTGAGAGTCTGCCTGCCGATGCAGGGGATACGGGTTCGAGCCCCGGTCTGGGAGGATCCCACATGCCGCAGAGCGGCTGGGCCCGTGAGCCATGGCCCCTGAGCCTGCGCGTCCAGAGCCTGTGCTCTGCAACGGGAGAGGCCACAACAGTGAGAGGCCCGCGTACCGCAAAAAAAAAAAAAAAAAAAAAAAAAGAAACAGTAGGTCAGATTTTGGACAAGTCACATTTTTCCACTGGAGAGCCTCTTACATGGGTTACAAGTCAGTCTACACATCTGTGAGAGCAGATCAGGCCCCAGAGTGAAGAAGGGGTAATCCCCAGGGTCCCTTTATTTTCTCCAAGAATCAACTCTAGGTCAGAAGAGCCCTGACCAGCCAGTCCCCAGCCTCGTCAAGCTGAGGGGAGGCACTCGGGATGTGAAAGTCACAGATGCCCCGTGTCCCGTGAAAATGCCAAAGCAAGAAGCCGCCTCTCCGGGTTCTCCCCCAAGTTTCCAGACATCATTTCTCTCTTGACTTTCCTAATACTAATAATCCTAATGGCAATTTAGTCCATATACAGGCCAACTGCCCTCTTCTAAGCCCCATGCAGGGCCCAAGGAATTCAGCAACGAGAGGCGGCCCATGCCCTCAAGTGGCTCACAGCCTTAGTGAGGAATCAGAGAAAACATGTCATAAACTCAGCCACAGAAGCACAGAGCAGTCAGGGAAAGCCCCCTGGAGGAGGTGACATCCTCTATCAATAAAAAGAAGGGGAACAGGAGGTACCCTCGAGCCAGAGGCATGACGGGGTGGCCTTCAGGGTTTGTGGTTGAAAACAAGAAAAAGCTATGACGATCTGTCTCAAAAATAGGAATGTTCTGGAAGAATACTGGGAAACTCATCATGAAGAGAGAGCTGGAGGATAGCTTGAAAAAGAACAGAAACTAAGGCAGTTCTGAGGGACCAAGAAACAGGCAGTTGAGCGACCTCTTTTAGGACAACCTCTTGTGGTACAGATGCCACCCCTCCACTGGACACACCTGCTACACAAGCCTCTGGCTGCTGACTCATCCCCACCCCCAGATGATAAGTCCTGGGCAGGAGGGTCTAACTGGCTGGGTCCAGGTCACATGTCCAGACACGCCCAGGCTGCTGGGGGTGGTAAGTGTCTGGCAATTTCACATGGCAGCAAGTTCCACACTCCACCAAGATCCCACACAATGAGAGAGTCCCCAAATCAAGAAGCAGGGTTGGAGGCTGGACTCCCAAAACAAAAGCATGAAGGCTTCTCTCCTGTGATTATGTAGAAGGAGAAAGGTAAGAGGAGAGGGCAGGAGAGGGGGCTGAGGCTGGAGATAGATGCTGGGGTCATATCAGGAGAATGTTCAATTAATAACAGCAGGTCATTTAACAAGCATCACTGCTACCTCTTACATCCCAGGCACTGGACTTACATGCAGATAAGACGGTGCCCCAGCCTATAAGGAGAACCGAAGTAGTTCAGCACACAGACTATGAAGAGGCTGGCTTCTCTTCTAGTTGGCACTGGAGAGTCCATCCTGCTTTGTACAGCTGATGTCCACCTTGACTGGTCAGTGCTTGGACTGCTCTGATTGATTACTATTTAGAACATACTTCCTGCTCATCCCCAGAAGGTCTCCGTCCACTGTGCTAAGAGCTATAACTCAGTGCACTCAGGGGACCATCACCAGTTCCTGACTTGTGTTTAGGGCTTCAGAATTCACAAGGCGCTTTCCCAATATTGACTCACGGGCAACTTTCCAGGATTCCATGTTTGACATGTGGATGGTATTCTTCTTCCAGATCTCAAAAATAAACATAACCACTCTGTGTTTGGTACACAAGGGAGTACAGAACTATAGAAAAATATAGAAAGCAAATTTGATAACTTCTATTGGAGAAGAGCACAGAGATCTATGTAAAAGAACAGTCACTGCAATGTGACTGAGGAGTCAGTGCAAGGAACTTAAGCATGCAACAACGTGGTGGTTAAATAAATCATAGAACAGTCATTGGAATGGAAAACTATGAAGCCTTTACAAAGCATGCTTCTGAGGAATACATAATGCCATGGGAAAATTCTTAAAAATAGCACTAAATAGGGCTTCCCTGGTGGCGCAGTGGTTGAGAGTCCGCCTGCCGATGCAGGGGACGCGGGTTCGTGCCCCGGTCCGGGAGGATCTCACGTGCCGCGGAGCGGCTGGGCCCGTGAGCCGTGGCCGCTGAGCCTGCGCGTCCGGAGCCTGTGCTCCGCAGCGGGAGAGGCCACAACAGTGAGAGGCCCGCGTACCGCAAAAAAAAAAAAAGGTTGTGGGACATATGAATACATAGAGCCACACTAGATTTCCAAAAGATGGAAACTGCTGGCTTTACAGAAGGAAGAGGAAGATTTCAGCCTTTGCCCATGAGAAGAACAAACAATTTCACCTAATCCAAATTCACTTTCATGGCTCTCTGCCTAAGAAGCACACGGAGCTGCTGAAATCCACAGGCGCATCACGACAGAATAATCTCAGTAATCATCATCAAATGCCTCTATTTAGAAAAGCTCAGAAGACTGTATTAGGACACTGCAATATTTATGAAATGCCACTGTGCCATAATAAGGGTCTGAGAAAATTAAGATTAGGAGCAAGGGTTGCTCCTTCCAAGAGCGAAAGTGGCATGGTGGGAAAAGTAGCAATGTCATGTGGCTGCCGGGAACCTTGGTTTTCTGATCTGTAAAATGGAAGGATGGTAGCAAAGATTTAAAATGTGCTATAATAAAGGGCCCAAAGGCGTTTAATAATATTTATCAGACATTTCTTCATTAAAGAAACACTTGATAAAGACTATTTGCCCATTCATCCATGCAGCCATCCAACAAAATGGTATCTCGTATATACTGTGTATAACGCACTGAATGAAGCACTAAAGATAGGCCAGGAACAAGACTGTCGTGGTCCTTGTTCCCATGGAACTTCTCATCTGGCGATACAATGTACACTGAACAAGTAACATCAGTGATGCGTGTTCCTGAGGAAAAGAGCAGGGTGCAATGGGGAACACTTACAGAAAGAGCAGACCCAGACTGGAGCATCTGGGGAGGGCCGGCCTAAGGAAGAGATGCAAGAGCTGAGATACGAAGGGGAAGTACAAGAGAGCAGGGTGGAGGCGAAAGTACTATGGAGAGTGCCAGTCTCGTGTGAGTTCCTGAGGCAGGAAAGGGTCTGGAGCGTTCTGGCAACTGACAAAAGCCAGTGTGACGTGAACACGGGGGGAAACTGGGCTGTGGGGGGGCTGGACCCCTCGGAGCCTACAGCAGGGCATTGGTCTCCTCTCTGAGAGCAAGAGGATAGCCTCCAAGAGATTCTGGGCAGAAGCTGGGTGGGGGCAATGAAAGGGAGAGATAACATGAATGGGCCTACATTCTAGAACAATCTCTGGCTTCTGTGCAGAGAGTGGGTTAAAGTCAGAAGAGGAAGCCGAGAAGTCTGTGTGAAAGTCTTCCAGTGACCCAGGCGAGAGGAGATGGTGCATGGCACCAGGGCAGTGGCGGCAGAGATAGAGAGACGTGAGCGGACCTGTGATGGGCTCAGGAGGTAAAGGGGCAGGACGGAGTGACTGACAAGGAGACGGGGGAGGAGAGAGGTCAGAGAGAAGTGTGACCCCTGGGTTTCTGAATCAGCACCAGAGTGAGGAAGTGGCCTTTTGAGACAAGGAGCACTAGAGCTTGAGTAGATGGAGATGAATCAAGACTTCAGTTTGGGGGCTTCCCTGGTGGCGCAGTGGTTGAGAATCCGCCTGCCGATGCAGGGGACGCCGGTTCGTGCCCCGGTCTGGGAAGATCCCACATGCCGCGGAGCGGCTGGGCCCGTGAGCCACGACCGCTGAGCCTGCGCGTCCGGAGCCTGTGCTCCGCAACGGGAGAGGCCACAACAGTGAGAGGCCCGCGTACCACCAAAAAAAAAAAAAAAAAAAAGACTTCAGTTTGGGAGATGTTGAGTTTGGAGAGTCTGCAAACTCAACAGGGCATCCAGTGGGCTAAAGATGAGCCGAAAGAGCCTATGTGTGCATGCAAATACACACACACACACACATACACACATGCACTATAAGATCTGAATTGATTTGGCCAACATCAAAGCCGGCCACACAGAGCACAGCAGATGCGGTAGGTAGCCTTCAGCAGAGGTGCACTGCACGCCTGTGGTTTCCAATGGAAAAAGTGATTCTATCACGTAAACCAAGACATTTTTGAAAGTAAAGTCAGCATTTTTAAAAAACTATGATGGGACAACAGGCATAGAGGTTGCCCCATGGTCACCTTACTAATGGGCACGTGTAGTTGCGGATGACTCTGCTCCCTCATGTCAAGCAAGATGCTACCAGATCTGAAAAGCTCAATTTTGTACCATGTCACAGCTTTATGATACCTGGCGCTTGTGTCTGTACTTGGGAGAAACATACACAAACAACTGATGCCCTTAATAGGAACTAGATAGAGCCATCCAGTAGCCTCCTGCTTTGGGGCCAAACTCAGAGTCAATAAGGTCACACAGGCCACACCCTCACCTAGACATCTCTGAGCATCTCTCCCCAGCTTAATGACATCCTGGCAAAGCTGTGTCTCAAAGCAGCTGGGAGGACAAGGCATCCGGGCAGTGGGCTGTGTACACAAGTTCATAAGAGATGTCTGACGGCAACTGAAGTCATGGGGAGAGTTGAGGCCATCCATGGTGTGATGGTTAATTTTGTGTGTCAACTTGACTGGGCTAAGGGATGCCCAAATAGCTGGTACGGCATTATTTCTGGGTGTGTCTATGAGGGTGTTTCCAGACTTGATTAGCATTTGAATTGGAGAATTGAATAAAGCAAACAGTGCTCCCCCAATGTGGGTGGGCGTCATCCAATCCTCTGAAAGCCCAAATAGAACAAAAAGGCACCTCGTCCAGATGTATCTCCCCTAGAATACATTGGCTATGACTCTCATAGGCCTACGTCACGCAGGTATTCATCAGGAATGTATATTAGGCCTTCAGCCCCACTGGTGAAGGGTAAACTTGGCGTTCAGGATGTCGGGACAACAACTTTATGAGTAATATTTGGACTGTAGCGGTTCCCCTGCATATATTACAAGCTATGTCTGTGTGGCCCAGAAGGAAAAAAGTGACCTCGAATTCTTGAGAGCTTTCTTCCCCCAAAATCCCACTACTATCAGGCTCCCAGACAAAACTCAGTGATGCCCCACTGGTAGCTAAAGCTTAGAATCTCAGAGATAAAAGAAATCCTAAAATTTCCTGAATCCAGATGACATATGACTTCTCCCATAGGCTTAAGAATTCCCTCAGCCTTGGTTTGCATACCTCTGGGGATAGGGAACTTATTACCAACAAAGTTATCTACTGCCCTCCCCAACAGCTTGATCCAGAAGAAAGTTCTTCCCCGTGAGTCATCATAAAAGCTACCATCCCCAACAGAGCCTCAAGCACAGTTGGTCACGTACCTGTAGGCACCGCTGGGTCCAACATTGGTTTCTCCCACGTGTTAATCTGCTCCCAGGTAAACCCATTGGTCCCCAGGGCCACGCTGTAACCACAGTTGCTGTAGTGGTCATCAAAGGAACAGCCACCTGCAGACAAAAGAGACGTGAGTAAATATACCCTTGTGTCTGGGGCTTGGTTCGTTACCTCCGTCTCATCAGCTCTTCATTTACAGCTTTGAATGTTAAAACTCTGGAGGAGATTTTTTTTTAAGGCAAGCAAATTGGATTTTTATATTTGCTTTGGCGCTCTCAGGAAAGACACTGGCATCTGCAGGCCCCCTATTTGAAAAAGTTAATAAGGCTAGTTACATTGATTTCAATCTTCCTTCCTGAGAAAGTAAACAGCAATGTCTCATTCTAAGCAGGAAAAATGAATGCCAGGGCATGCCTCTGTAATTGCTTCCTCCAACATGGAGAGATGCTGCAAGGCAACAGAGCAAGCACTAGCTTCAGAGTCTTGAAAAACTAGACACGAATCTCAGCTTTGCAAAGCTGGGTCAGCTTGGACCAGATGCTCCGCCATCTGTGTCTCAGTTTCCTCACCTGGAATATGGAGGGAAAGATCCACTTGACAGAAATATCAGGAGGATTAAATGGAAAAACATAGGAAAACTGGCACAGAATAAATTCTCAACACCCACCTCCTTCCCTAGAAAAGAAGTTTCCGTGGAGTAAAAATCAAATGTGTAGAGAATTAGACAATCATGCACCTGGAAGATAACAAAGTCAAGGCTGACAGTATTTAAAGCTTCTCCCTCAAAGTCCAAGCCATCCATCACCCACCACTTTGCAATGAGTTGTGTAAGTTGGATTTTGCTGAGCATATGCTATGGGCTCTAAGTCCCCTCCAGGTGACATGAAGGGAGATGTGCGGTATGGAATTGGGGCTCCAACTAGGAAATGCTGGTCTGTCCAGAGAAGCGGGAGGTGACTATATCCGGGAAGGGGAAGAGGAAGAGGAGAACTAATCAGGGCTTTAAAGTTCAGGAGCATCTCCATGAGCACAGTGCAAGGCGAAGAGCACTCCAGCGTGAGCTGGCAGGACGCACAGAGGAACAGACAGAGCACCAGGACTGAGTTTCACACTCAGGTCCATAGTTCCACTGCCCTTTCTTGTCTCTTTACTGCTCAGACCTCATCACATCACAATCTCCCTCCCCTAAACAACCATTGGTGCCCCTATCACACATCCAAACCACATCCATGGTTCTGCTCCAAGAATAGAAACCATCCCTTGCTAGCCCCTTCCCGTGCCTGCAGCCTCATGTAATATCGCACCATTGTCTCCATTAGCAACAAAGGACAAAATCCCTTCTCTACCCCCAGACCTGGGATTTCCTCTGCTTAGTGCTGGTGGAAGGCCTGTTGACAGATCTGATACACACTGCTAAAGTAAACCTATACACACTGCTAAAGTAAACCTATGATGGCAAAGCTCTCTCCACTTCCTTTCTTGCAGAGTATGGAAACCCAGAAGAGGTGGGCCGGGCAAAGGAGAGCTGGACCTGTTTTGGTACTGCAAGGGTTGGGGCTTGAGTTGAGAGTATTGAATAGCTTTACACTAAAAAGCAACAGGAATGTGCAGTACAGACACCTAAAGAGAGAGGGAAGGAGAGGGAGAGAGAGATCCAAGACACCCATCGTAAAGCAGACACCTACAGAAGGTGAAAGCCAATGAGAAATTTCCTGTGATGGGAAATGGCTGATGAACTGGTGGAAACTAAACTTTCTGTTTACTTTCACTGATTCATTCTTTCATTCACAATTATTTAATTGAGCTCTTAGGGTAGATCCAGAAGAGTACAAGGTGCTATCTATACAGTGGTTTACAAAAGAGGCATGCTATCACTAGCCTGAGTGAGGCAGACAGACAGTAAACAGGCAAACTAGTAAGTAACTCTGCATTTCTGTATGTGCTATGAAGGATGCGGTTGGGGTGACTGAGAGGACCCCTAGGCTGATGTGGTCCAGGAAGCCTTTCTGACCGCGAATTGGAGACAGTTCCCTGTCCTGTGATGTAACGTCCCTCCACTACATCCAACTCCACACTGAGAGCTGGCAACATAAAACAGCCCTGTGTCGCTGGTGCTTCGGGAAACAAAGGGAAGAAGGGCAAGGCCCAGTGTGGATGGACAAGGGTCAACAGACAAGGATGGAAGTCCCAAGAGACAAGAGGAAAGGTCAGGGGCAGAAAGCAGAGGAGACTTCATCCCAGATAGAGTGGACCAGGGAGACCTCTGAAAGGCAAGGACGAGGCAATCAACCAGCTTCCGCTAGACAGTAAGCTTCAGAATGGCTGGGAATGGCACAGGCACAGAGGAGGGGCTGAAGAAATATCCACTGACTGAATGGACCCATAAATGTGAATGGGATGCCAGACAGAGACCAAACTACGTTCCACTAACAGTGAGCCTACAGCAGTCCCCAACCTCCACCTGCTCTTTCCAGGCTCATACTTACTTGTCACTTCTAATACCTAGAAAGCTACTTCCCCATATGGCCTGTCTGAAAATTCCAAACTCTATCCTCCCCCAAATCACTTCCTCTATAGACCTCCTCTGACCAGAACAGCACGGTGAATGCCACAGAGACGAAAACACAACACACTCCATTTAAAATTTAGAAAATAGTAGAAGCGGCAACAGTTCCAACTGCTCAAAGAGGGCCACCCTCCCATCCTTACACCACCGCTGCCTCACTGGAGCCTGTCTCCCAGCCTGTGGAAGACAAACAAACCACGTCAATGCCATTGACAACATCCAGATCCTGATGTGCTGGAATGGGTAAGCGAGGGGAGCCTGCAGCATCTCAAGTGTTCACGGGAAGAACTGACAAATCATCCTAAACTGAGATCGGCATCCAGGGCTACAGAAAGAAAGCATGGCCAAGATGATGCTAGGTGCATGGCAAACTGTTGAGGTCTTCTCTCTTGGGCACACAAGAACTCTGTATTTCCAGGCCACCTTGCATCTGAGGAAAACCATGTGGTAAACCTTGGAAATGTGTAATAAAGTGATACTCACCATGTGCTAGCCTAGCACCCCCCACCAAATAATCTCTTACTAGCAATACTTCTCACCCCACTGTGAAGACCTTCAAAGGTGTACTTGAAGGCAATGCCATCAAAGGAAGAAAGATGTCTAGATCCCTGAGACATTCATTGGAGGAGTGTCACCCAGACAGTCGCCTGACCAGTAATACTGTCATTCAACGTAACAGGAGCAAAATGCCGACTTTTCTAGTCTTAATATGCCACTGACATCTTAGGGCTTAGTTATTACCATAGCAGAGCCTTGTACATCCTGACTAATATAAGAAGCGTGCTCTCTTGAGCATTTGCTCCACGTCAGGCAATAAACTAGGCACTGATTACAGACACTGTCACCTTTGCTTTCACTTAATCCTCTCAACTTTGTGAAGTAGATTTTCATCCCTACTTAAGTATAAGGTAATCGATGCATTAAAGGGTTAAACGACCTGCTCAGGTAACATGGAAGGAAAGTGTCAGAGGCAAGTGTAAATCTATGGTGACCTAACCACAGAACCCATGCTCTTTCTAATAGACCAGAGAAAGAATGTATTCCCCAGAAACCAAGGACCAAGCCTTTCACTTACAAGGTGATGAGAGGGGGTTAGGAAGAAAAAGTGCTTCCAAGGTGGTTGGGTCTTTCCCATTTGAATTCATTACCCGGCTTATTATCCTAGAAACATTTAATGAAGTTTTTTGTTTGTTTGTTTGTTTTACAGGTCTGTGCAGGGACACAGAATTGACAGATATGATTCTTACCCTCACAAGGTTGGCAGAGGACAGGGAAAGATAACCACACAAACATACACTTGAGGGTGTGATGCAAAACACACTTTTACAGAGATATGTCGAAGCTCAAAGGAGAAATTATTAATAAATTTTACTTAATGGTCTAATTAATCCAATTCTCAGCTGTGTTCTAGACAAGACTTAGGAGGGCTCACAGTTACACCCCTAGGCATCCCAGCTTACAGATCCCAAGCAAGGTCATATCAATAATTTGCCCCTAGTCTCCTGGATCAGGTCAGTCGCCCACCCCTCACCTCCCTTCCTCCACCCAACGGTAGATGGCCTGCTCAGCTACCCCCGAGCTGAGTGCTGGCAGGTCTTGGCCCTCTACGGGGTAGGGACCCCTCTCCTCTTCACAGCCACCCCCGGGCACCTCGCTGCCTCCACCTGCAAAGCTCTGGTGACTAATTCAACTTGCAGCCACTGAGCCAATGTCTTTCCAACAGTCTGTTCTTTGATACTGGGGTCCCACAGCAGCAGGCCTGTGGCCCCAGTGACCTGGTTCTTACTTTTAGACCACAGCCCTCTCTTTCCCCTGAAGAGGAGCTGGCTTAAAGTAGAGCCGAAAGCAGCCTTACATTCTATTTTGAGCCACTATTTCTTTGGGACAGCCAGGCCCACCTGTCAGTTCTATTCCATGCTGCCAGAATTTGTCATCTATTATGTGGACCTCAGTGTCTCTCAATACAGAAGAGTTTCTAGGAACAGGCCCCTGTCCTGCACTTTATCACACATATATGTCCAAACTCCAGGGGTACACATGGTTCATGACTTTTCTGTGCAGCTCCTGGGCTCCCAGCAAAGCAGGATGCACGGCCAAGTGATCATCTGAAGTATCCCTGTGCTTTGTATAGATCAAGAACGTAGACCATGTGGTAACTGGTTACCAATCTACCCTCTATCAACTCGAGTCCAGCCACAGTAGATGGACAAACACAGAAGAAGGAAGTACAGCATGATGGCAAAAGGCAAATTGAGGACAGGAGAAGAAAGACAAGCAGGACAGAAGGAGAGAGTTACAAGTCCACCCTGCAATTTCCCAAATGTCCACCTGCTGAAAGGGAGTTACCTATTTGACTCTGAGCTTCCGGAGGGCAAGAGAAAAAGGACAATCTGTTCAGATACTGGACACTCTGTGTTCATACAATAAAAGCCAAATTGCTCAGGTAAATTACAACCATTCCAGGTGCTTAGATCACACAAGAACTTCTCCAGAGGGGTACTGGTAACAGAAATCCCATAACCCATAATGAACAATATCTAAAACAACATCCACACATGGGGTGCATGGCCAATTTCATGAGACTATTTCTCATAATCATTCTCAATATAAATTGATAGCATCACCCAAACATACAATTTAGGAAAAGCAACTCACTGGAGCCCCATATGATGCAGTCTAGACACCTGCTCCCTGTCAATCTGACTTGACCCAGAGATAAGTTTTGAAAGCTATTCAGGAGAGAAAACATACTTGATAAATATTTTTTTAGCAAGCCTCCCTGAATTTTCTTCCTCTCAGCCAACAGACTGAGAAATAGAGTGGTTATGAGCTCAAGATTATACACTCTGGCAGCGATCTACACTGCCAGAGGGTGCAGCCCCTCTAGCTCACCTTCCTTCCTCCTTCCTGGGCCTTCATCTTCTGAGGTTCAAGATGGATCACGAAGGAACCTTCCAGTGGTCCAGGTTAAGGATTCCAGAGACTCAGAAAGAGCTGGGAACTCTCAGGAGCCCCACAGATGCAGCGCCGTGCCACCAGCCCAAGGACTAGCTACTGAGAGCCACCAAAGGGAGGAGAAGGAAGGAGAGACTAGCTTCCCATGGACCCGCAGCATGAAATATTCAAACGCATGTTCCTGAGCCTCACTGCGGCTCCTCTTTTGCTCTTTCAAAAATTATGTCTCTCTCTCTCTCTCAGTGGAATTCCTTGGCACATAACACCTGCTAGAGAAGGGTGCAGACCATCTCTGCAGGTGTTTGTGGCAGGCTACTTGGGGAAGACTTATGACTGGAGAGATCCCCAAAAGACACTCATTTGGATGCTCGCCTCATTCTGTTTTAAAGTGGTCCCATTCAGCTGATACCAACTCCATCGCTATCATTTTGGAAGAAAACAGAAATCTCCGAAAACTACCACCACCCCCAGAATTGGGCTCAGCCTCCAAAGCACATGTCCTGGTTTGGAGAAGACCCAGAAAATTGAGGGAGGACAGGGCAGTGCAGCCACAGGCCGAGGGAGGACCCAGCACTAGCTCTCTACACAGGGACAGAGAAGCTATTTTCCTGGACAGGTTGAGGTCAAAATGTAGCAAAGGCCCCAGATGCTCTGATGTGAGTCAAGCATATAAAGTCAACACAGAAATGGAAAACTGTAGCAAGGAAATTGGATTTTCAAGATCCATTTGGGTTTGGTAATGTATAGCATATCAGCATCTGTAAGGGAAGTAAAAATAGTGCAGGATACATACTTTAAGATACATTAAAGCATAAATAAAGTTTATAGTGCCAATCAGAATTTTTTTAAACATGAGCTCCTCTTTTGAAAATGAGAGAGGAATAGCATTCAGTAAAAATATAAATGTGTCTGCTTCTGCATTTCTCAGATATGATCCTGTGTATTTTTTTTTTTTTTTTTTTTTTTTTTGGCAGGCGGACTCTCAACCACTGCGCCACCGGGGAAGCCCGATCCTGTGTATTCTTGAACAGAATTGAGTTCGGAAGAGAAACTAATCTTCCCAGACCGGGCCACGAACCCGCATCCCCCACATCGGCAGGCGGACTCTCAACCACTGCGCCACCGGGGAAGCCCGATCCTGTGTATTCTTGCACAGAATTGAGTTCGGAAGAGAAACTAATCTTCCCAGACCGGGGCACGAACCCGCATCCCCCACATCGGCAGGCGGACTCTCAACCATTGCGCCACCAGGGAAGCCCGATCCTGTGTATTTTTGCATAGAATTGCGTTCGGAAGAGAAACTAACGGTTTTCTGGGCTTTTGCTCTTTCCCAGGCACTGTACTTGAGCTATGTAAGCATATATTTATATATGTATGTCTATGAATGGAGGTTAAGTCTAACTACCCCCACTCCCTAAGACAGGGGTTAAGCGACATTTTCTGCAGAGGGCCAGATATTAAAGATGTTCACCTTGCAGGTGTACTGGTTTTCTCTTGCTACCCAACAAGTTACCACAAACTCAAAACAACACCCATTTATTATCCCCTGGTTTCCGCACGTAAGAGGTACAGACAAGGCTGCACCTTATCAGGGCCTCACAAGGCTGAGGTCAAGGTATCAGGGGACCTGCTTTACTTTCTGGAGCCCGGGTCATCTTTTGCATGGTGTTTCGCAGAATTCAGTTCCTTGTAATTATAGGATCAAGGTCCCTCCTCTCTGGCTGGCCATCATCTAGGAACCACTCTCAGCCCCTAGAAGCTACCCACACTTCCTGCCATAAACCCCTCATGTCTCACATCTCTTTCTGGGTAAGACTCCATCCTTTTTAAATAAGTTTTTTTTTTAACCCCACATTTGTTTATTTATTTATTTATTTTTGACTGTGTTGGGTCTTCGTTTCTGTGCGAGGGCTTCCTCTAGTTGCGGCGAGCGGGGGACACTCTTCATCGCGGTGCACGGGCCCCTCACTATCGCGGCCTCTCTTGTTGAGCGGGGGCCACTCTTCATCGCGGTGCACGGGCCCCTCACTATCGCGGCCTCTCTTGTTGCGGAGCACAGGCTCCAGACGCGCAGGCTCAGTAGTTGTGGCTCACGGGCCCAGTTGCTCCGCGGCATGTGGGATCCTCCCAGACCAGGGCTCGAACCCGTGTCTCCTGCATTAGCAGGCAGATTCTCAACCACTGCGCCACCAGGGAAGCCCTCCATCCTTTTTAAGGGCTCATCTGATTCAGTCAGGCCCACCCAACCAAGATCCTCTCCTTTTTGGTTAACTAAAGTCAGCCAACTTGGGAACTTAATTACACCCGTGAAATTCCTTCACCTTGGTCACTAACATAACCTAATCGTAACAGTGAAATCTATCCTATTCAGAGTCTCTCCCAAAGGATGGGGATTATACAAGACATGAACACCGGGGGCCAGTAATCTTGAGGACCAATTTGGAATTCTGCCCACCACAGAAGGCCACTGGGTCTCTGTCACTATGACTCAGCAATGCCATTGGAGCAGAAGAAGCCAGAAGCCACAAAGAAAGATGGGCAGAGTTATGTCCTAATAAAACTTGATTTACTGACACCGCACTTTGAATTTCCTATGATTTTTCACGTCACAAAACAACCTTCTTCGTTTGAGTTGTCTCAACATTTAAAAATGTAAAAACCAATCTTCCTTTGTGGGTGGAGTACAAAATCAGTGAAGGTCCAGAATTGGCCTGCGGGCTGTAGTTTGCGAACCTTTGCTTTGATGCCATAAAAATTTCCAATTTTAACATGGTCACAGAAAAGTACCGTGTTTCACCATTTGAGTGTTTGATGTCATGTGCTTTTGATACCTCCTTCCCATTTCTCAGTTGTAGAACGTCTCTTCCTTCCTCCCAGAAGTGGAAGGGGGGACATGTTATCCACTGCCTTCCAAAGCTACACTCCAGGCCTGTAGCTACACTGCCAGCCTCTTTTGAGAGAAGCACAAAAGGTAGTTGGATTTAAATAAACACTTCAGCGACATCACAGCATGTGTTCTCCACGGGTGAGGAGTAATGCCAGCGCTTCACAGACGAGGAAAACAAGGCCAGAGCAGGTGACATTCTCAACACCACCCAGTCAATCGGGGGCAGAGCCAAGATTCAAATCAAGGACTCCTTTCTTAGCCAGAAAGTCTGACAACCAGGGCAGACCTCAGCTACTATACTACATTCACGGGAGAACCAGTGCAAAACCAAAATGCAAAGCCTTTTGCTTAAAAACTATTAAGAATTTCAACGTGGCCATAACAGAGCATTAAACTAAGCATGGGGTCCTTCCAAGTGCCAGGCCCTGGGTGACTGCACAAGTCATACACCCATGAAGCCGGCCCTACTCTGTGGACACACACATTCTAATGATAAAGCTCACCGGCCTCCAAGTCATCAAGATGCTGCCCTTGTTCCAACAAAGACTTTGAAGGCAGGGCAGTATCTAAGTGGCTTATTAATCATGGGCAGGCTATCGTGGGTAGGCGAGTCTTGCCCCCGGAATGAATGTAAACCAGCCTGGCATAAATTGAATTCCTTTTTGGAATATCTAATTGAATTTGCAGAAGTCTGTGCCAAGGGGAGTGTTTAAATAAGTGCACAAATATGATAAGAAGGCCTTCACACCATTATATCTAATTCAGTAAGCAAAAATAATGGCAGGGCACGTTCCAATTAGTGTTTGATTTATTTGCTTTAACAAATCCAATTAGTAGCATGTTTTATAAAGTCATCTAATGTCAAACACTCATGGACTCAACAGATAGAAACAATACTCCTAATAGGAAAAAAAAAATGTTTTAAAGCTCTTTGAACGGTGAATTTATTATAAATAAGATGATGTCTCCCTGATGGCTTAGGCATTCCTCAAGGACCAGGATCTGCTCATTTGGTTCTTTCTCCCGGAGACTCTGGGAGGCAACTCAGGTTAATTTGGCCCGTTATAATAAATCCAGGGAAACAACAAAGGTGGAAGCAAGCAAAGGGACTTCAAGGGGGAATAATGCCCTTGCTGCTGGGTGTCTTCTAGACCAGAGATGTGTTCTGACTTCGAAGGCAGCGCAGGGGAGCAGGAAAAGACAAGGCTAACAGAAACAGCGACCTTCTAGAACCTGATCCAACACCCTCACACCCTCTCCAGACTCCAGTGTTTTCTCTCTGTGAACTAAAGAGTTCAAGGAGATCAGCGTCCCTCGGTCCCTCGGTCCCTCGGGCGTGCCCGCCTTGCGTGGTGGATGACGGTTTCTGACCAGTGAAACTGAGCATCCGTAGGGTTTAAAGGTATGGACTCTGGAGCCAGCATCCCAGCTTTTGTATTTTTTTTTTTTTTTTTTTTAACTGTGTGACCTTGACCAGATTATTTAACCTCTTCGGGCTTCAATTCCTCATCTGTACAACGAGGATAATCATAGTGTCCATCCCTTGGGGGTTGTGATGAGGATTAGGTAAATGTGAAGACTTGGAAAGGTGCCTGGCACATAGTAGGTTCTAAGTAAGTATTTGTTAAATTAATATTTAATCCCAATGCATGCATTAGAAATGGGAAAGACAGCTATGTTATCTGTGTCCACATTGCATAATCTCAAAACAAATAAAATATTTTAAAGAAACTATCTGAGCTGGTCCATCACATCCTGTATGAATCAGCAGTGCCTACGGTGATAAGCTATTGATATGCGCTGTCACTCCCAGCTTCATTTGCCACTTACTGCTGTGTGACCTCAGGCAAATCACCTAACCTCGAAGGTCAGAGATTCTTCCCAGATAACAAAGGAATAAATTAAACTCTCTCAAAGGGCACTTCGATTTCTGACACCCTGGGAGATGGCGACTGTGCACCCACATATCACCCAGCTACATTTGCTGGGATGCTAGTGGATACAGGAGGGCCAGGTGTCCCCTGGAAATAAAAGCCTCTGTTCAGACCAGCTTCCCTGCAGTGTCTGCCACGGGCCTCAGTCCGGTGCATCTTAATGTCCTACAAGAAGAGAGCACAGCGGAATGTGGCAGGCAGATTTCCATCTCCTCACATGTGCCCGCCCTCCCAGGCTCCCGGAGAGAGCAGGGAAGAGGGCCGTCTGCTCTGCCGCAGGCGACGTCTCAGCAGATGCTGTTCTGTATAGTGACCAGGAGGAAAGAATGAAGGAGGCGCCCATGTGTGGGGTCAGCACTCAGCTTCACCCTGCCAAGAGGATGGGAGTGAGTGAGGGACAGTGGTCACCTCCGGTTAAAGTGAAGATGGCTCGATCTGGAGACCAGCTGGAGAGTCCACCAGCCTGAACAGCGGCCCCACCCAACCCAGCAAGTCTGTTTTTGTTTCCCCCAAACAACCCAGGAGCAGATTCAGGGATTCCGCTGCTCTCCCACGTTTCAAAAGGGAAGGGGTCACCTGGCCCAGCTCCTAAATTTACAGGTGGGCAGACAGGCATAAAAAGGACAAGGCTGCAAAGAGAGGGGTGCAGAGCTGGGATGGAAGCCAGCTCTCCTGGCCCCAGGCCAGAGCTCTGCCCACTCAGAAGCCAGAATAGCATTTTTCATCTTTTCTCATACCATGGTGATGTCTTTTTTTCATTTTTATTTTTGAGGGAGCAGTGAAAGAAAGAGATGGCCGAGGGTCATAACCCATTTCAGGGAAACTTTAGATTGGCTGGGAAAGGTGAGTAAAGGTTTCCTCTACACAGAAAAAAGGGCTGACACTGCTTTCTGGCAGGAGTCGTGTCATCTTCTGAAGACCTCGGAAGCCCAAGTCAGCTGGATGGCCTCAGGGTCACTGCTGTTCCCCCTGCCTGGAACACGCTCACCCTAGCGCTTCACGTGGCGTCACGTGGCTGACCCTGGGCATCTTCCACATCAAACATCAAACGCCGCCTTCTCAGAGAAGCCTCTGAACATTCCATGGGAATC
The DNA here is from genome assembly GCF_002837175.3 of Physeter macrocephalus. Taxonomy (NCBI): domain Eukaryota; kingdom Metazoa; phylum Chordata; class Mammalia; order Artiodactyla; family Physeteridae; genus Physeter; species Physeter macrocephalus. Next base: position 15,948,567 of record NC_041227.1, on the reverse strand, counting down.
AACTTCCTCTCCTCCCCAATCCTTCTCTAACATACCGTCTTGCTTCTGTTCGATGGTGTTATTCATACCCCCTGAGTAACTCTGCAATTATTCATTTACTGATTTGCTTATTTTCTGTCTTCCCACCACCCGTTTAAGTCCACTGGGGCAGGAAGCATACGTCCATGTTCTTTGCCACTGAATCCTCAGGACATATCAAAGAGCCTGGCACTTTGATGCTTGAGAGCTTAAGGGAAACTCAATACATGCCTCAGAATGAATGAATGAATGGAGTGTCATGATATGACCTCTGGTGGGTCAGAGAAAATCTCGAGCCTCCACTTCCTCACCTGTGAAGTGGGAACAATAATTACAGCTGCTGGTGTTTATTGAGTGCTTACTGTGTACTGTACAAAGTGATTAAATTTGTGATTAAATATTCTCATTTAATCCTCAAGGAGCCTCATGATATTGATACTACTACTACCCATGCTTTATGCATGATGAAACTAAGAACCAGCTACATAACCTGCCCCAAATCTCACAGCTAGGAAATGGCTGGATTGGGGTTTGAACCAAGGCAGTCCTCTTCCAAACGCCACAGTCTTAGTCACTAGGTCATAACCCTAAGTGACCACCAACATTGCTACCTCTACAGGAATATCTGGCTTGCTAAACACCTCTTCTTCTGAAACTGACTTATTATTTTTTCAATAAAATAAATTTATTTATTTATTTTTGGCCGTGTTGGGTCTTCACTGCTGCGTGCGGGCTTTCTCTAGTTGCGGTGAGCGGGGGCTACTCTCTGTGGCGGTGCACAGGCTTCTCATTGCGGTGGCTTCTCTTGTTGCGGAGCCCGGGCTCTAGGCATGTGGGCTTCAGTAGTTGTGGCTGGCGGGCTCAGTAGTTGTGGCTCACGGGCCCTAGAGCGCAGGCTCGGCAGTTGTGGCACGCAGACTTAGTTGCTCCGCGGCCTGTGGGATCTTCCCGGACCAGAGCTCGAACCCATATCCCCTGCATTGGCAGGCAGATTCTTAACCACTGCACCACCAGGGAAGCCCCTGACTTATTTTTAACATATAATTTTTTCAAAGGAAGAAAGAAAGAGAAGCAGCCACACATCCTGAGCCCTGGTCCAACAAGACCAACAAGGTCAGGCTCCTGGGTCTCCACTCACTGTCCTGAAGGTTCAAGGTCGTGAGGAGTCACATGGTCCACACACGGCTCTCTCTGGGTCTCTGGTGCTCCCTTTGACCTCACTGTAAACGTCAGCTCCATTAGTGACATGCCCTAGAGAACCTCAGGAGAGACGACAGCCCAGTGCTCCTACCTGGCCCAGCAAGGAGTCGACTCTTGTAATAATCACATCAAGAATCCCTGGGAGAGAACATCCTCAGGTCATTCAAAACTTTCCCAAGTTTCACCTTGGGAAAAATCAGCCTTCTGTGCCTACCCTGTATAACTTTAAATAATTAAGTGGCAGGCTCTTTACAAGCACTACCTTATTTCTCTTACAGCAGCCCTGCGAGTTGCTCTTTGGGAATCAACGTACAATTTTGCAAAGTTGGAACCTGGGGCTCAGAAAGGTTAAGTAACTTCCTCAAGGCTACACAGCTTGTAAAGGGCAGAGTCAGGAATCAAATTACTTTCAATCTGACCCCAAAGCACAAGCCTTCTCAATGCTATCATAACGTCTCTTGCATGAAAAACCAGTAAACTCCTCCAGTTTGGCAATTCTCATGCCTCCTTATTATCCCTCTGAATTAACAACCCATGCTTGAATGACATTCAATAATCCTAGATCGGGTAACTACTGTGTGCCAGACATTATTCTAGGCACCAGAGAGAGCAGGGATTAAGAGCTGTGTGTCCCTCTTTCACAAAGTTCATGTTCTAGTGGGAGCCAAACAAGGAAAACATGGAGAGAAATAAAGCAGGTAAGGTACCCACCTTGGCCCGTCACATACAATCATACTTTGAACATGATAGGCATTCAGTAAACATATCCATAAGGTGGGTATAGAAAGTGATCCCTGCTATTCCTTGCCAGGCAACAGGCCAGCCATTCCACATAATCCCACTTAATCCTACCAGTCACTTTATGATCCAGGAATTACTCATTCTCATTTTAAAGATGAAGAAACTGAGATTGCAGTGAGATAAGAACCCAGCCCAAGTTCCCTACATTTGTGGATTCTCTCTTTCCTTTCCCCAAAGGCCATCATTCCTCTGCTACACAATGCCATGCCTACAAAAGCTTCAGAAACATTTAAGACTGGTTGACGATATTGGTTTATGTACTCAGTTTTTATATGTATATTAACATTTAATTACATAAAGTAAAAATTAGGCTTGCATACAATTAAACTCAATAATAGCATCCAGCGTTACATAAATCACCCAACTGATCATTGTGTAGATAAAATATTTATTGAGGTCTGAATATTATCATAAGTATAGTTGCTGTGAGCTCTCTCAAAACAGTTAAGCTTTGGCAAATCTGTCTGGGGTGGCCAGCTGGGCTCCATCTACCAGGGCCGTTAAATGTGCATTAAATGTGGAATGAAAGATTCCATTAAGGACAGAGGCTAAAGGAGCCTCAGTGAGTCTAAAGCTCATATTACCTGGATGCCACGATTGGGTCAGTCCACTAAGAGTGTGTTCTGAGGTCTTAGGGATGCTGACGGTGCCTTAGGTAACTGCAGTTTCAACTGTGCTAGCACGTCAGCCTGTTAAATCATTAAACTTGTGCACTCTTTTTCTCAAATGTTGATACTTCGGTTCCCTGGAGAGGTAAACCTCACTAATACAGGGGCACCCACAAATAGGAAGCAGGCACTCTGCTAGTAATTAAGGAAGTGGCCTTTGATGAACATTTCAAAAAAAGACAGCATTGTTCATCTCTGTTTGTTCTTTAGTTCTTCTAGGTCCTTGTTAAACATTTCTTGTGAAAAAAAAAAAAGTGCATGGTAACAGGCTAGTCACTCGTGGGTCTTTATGCTGCTACTATCTGAATCTTAAGTCTAATGAAGATTTATGATTAATAATAAACATTTTGGGGCTTCCCTGGTGGCACAGTGGTTGAGAATCTGCCTGCTAATGCAGGGGACATGGGTTTGAGCCCTGGTCTGGGAAGATCCCACAGGCCGCGGAGCAACCGGGCCCATGAGCCACAACTACTGAGCCTGCGCGTCTGGAGCCTGTGCTCCGCAACAAGAGACGCCGCAATAGTGAGAGGCCTGAGCACCGCGATGAAGAGTGGCCCCCGCCTGCCACAACCAGAGAAAGCCCTCGCGCAGAAACGAAGACCCAACACAGCCAAAAATAAATAAATAAACAAATGTGGGGTTTTAAAAAAAATAAATAAACGTTTTGTTGTTCTCCTCAAGAAACAAAAACAAACAAAAAAGATAGCAGGGCTGTCACTAAGATTCCTAAGCACAAAAAAACACAGCCAGCATCTCAAAGCTGCCCTGTCTCCACCTCTCTAACACCAAGGAGTTCATGTCCAGGACACATAAGCATGTTTCTCATCTTTGGAACAAGCACTCAGCCACTTCTACCTCTATGCACATATTTTTAAATCTGAAAAGTCCCAACACACAGGATCCTATGAGTGCAGCCCCTGCCAGCATGACTCCACCTAGGGCTAAAACTCCTCGGAACAGAAATGAGCTTCTAACAAAGCCACTTCTTGCTAAACCACATCATAGCTCAGGTCCTGACAGGTCAAGAGCAGCAGGTGGTCTTGAAGATGGAGGATTTGCCTGGCAGAAAGGAGCCTGCATTACAGGTTTGTCTCTGCCACCAGCTGGTTGCATGACCTTGGCCAAGTCACGTTCCCTTTGAAATGCAACCTGGCAGGAAGCTCCTAACAGCCTCTCTTAGAACCTCAACACCATGCCTAAGAAAACACTGGAAAAGGTGAAAACTTCCAAAAGAACTGAAAACAATAAAACTATCATTAGCGTCTGGAAGAAACAGAAATGGATTTAACATTTAACATTTAAATGGATTTAAACATTCAAGCAGCAGACCACTCATGACACCCTTGTTATAATCTGGAAGAAGAAAAGTTAAACCTCATCTGCCTGGAATTCACTAGGCAGACCATGTGTTCCTTCCACACTGTTAACCCCAAGTTCAGAAATACATAGTTCTTAACAACTAGGAAACCAGGTCACTGGCCCTCTAATGAAGAAGACTTGCTCCAAGCACTTGGAGTCTCTCTTCCTTACCATCTCCTTCCTGCATTCAGAAAATAAAATCTTCCATGTCCTGGCTATTGTAAATAGTGCTGCAATGAACACTGGGGTGCATGTGTCTTTTTGAATTATGGTTTTCTCAGGGTATATGCCCAGTAGTGGGTTTGCTGGGTCATATGGTAGTTCTAATTTTTAGTTTTTTTAAGGAACCGTCACACTGTTCTCCACAGTGGCTGTATCAATTCACATTCCCCCCAACAGTGCAAGAGGGTTCCCTTGATTCACTTCACTGTACAGCAGAAATTAACACAACATTGTAAAGCAATTATACTCCAATAGAAAATAAAATAAAATCTTTAGGAAAAATAATAAAAATGATTATGATTACAAAAAAGGAATACAGAGGAAAACGCAAAATAAATCATCATGAAAACTTAAGAGAAGATCGCTAAAGATTATTTACTACAGGAACCTGATGAATGCTGTAAAAAAACATTCAGCATCCTCACAGGATGTAAAGAGACCCAGTGCTTTGTGAAACAAGAAGGGAAAGCTACAAAGGGAAACAAACGTAAGACGCAAAGACAATGGGATTGGGTGACCTGTGGGTTAATAAAGAATTTCAGGAAAAGTTAAAATGCAAAAAGCAGAATCAAACCAACATTAGTGAGAAAGATGGTATCATAAGAGTAGATTTCTCAAACCCTCCGACCTCAACACTGACTGAAATGAAGAAAAAAATTCCACACAAAAGTAGCAAAGAGACCATAAATATTGAAGCTTACAGTGCTGTATTTTTTTCTCATGGACTTAAGAGGATGCAAGACAATTTGGGCCCACCCAAAATGCCAGCAATCTATTCACCATGCAACTCATTCTTGAGAGAACTGCACAGTCTGATGGATGGAATTCCGGAAAATCCAGTGGTATTTGCCAGATGGGATGCCACGGGCTGTGAGAGGGAGAAGCTGTGGAAGAGAGAAAGGACGCCCAATTTGGATGCCTTTTGCCCTTCTTGCATCAACAGCATTTTAAGGCCTCATTAGACTGTTTCTGGCTTTTTCCCTCTAACCCATTCTCCCTGGGGCCTACTCTCATCAGGGAGAGCCCACAGACTGAAAGGCTAAGAGCTGGGGGTAGAAGCAAAGGGGTGAGAAATGGCAAAACGGTTTTTCAGACGAGGACCAAGAGCAACCACCAAACTAACAGCAGTCATGAGGATCATACAACTGTCCCCCATGGCTGACACCCTGAAGCCAGGGGAAAGAGCGCCTGGCTCGGGTACCACCGGCAAGTGCATGAACACTTCCCCGAGGGGCAACTACCTATAAGCCTGCAAAGGACGGATGGCAGAGAGCCCTTCCATGTTTCCCAGGGCTCTGGCCATTAGCAGCTGCAACTCCACTAATGCAGAGAGAAGCAAAACCACATCCCGATCACACCCCACTGGGAAGACGGCACAGCACATGGGTGATGAGCAACTTGGAGCCCAGGCTATGACCGCGTGACCTTGGACAAGCCACTTAGCCTCTCAGAGTTTCAACTTCCTCATCTGTAAGAAGATAATAACATTACCCTCCACCCCAGGAGTAGGTCTGAGTGTTGTGAGCCTGAAGCTTAAACAGTTTGAGGAGGGGACATTCTTTAGGGAAAAGACTACAAACTTAGAAAAGGGACTATTTATTTGAAAAGAGAAAAGAAGTCACGACAAATAATAAACTTCTAACAGCCTACAGGTACCACAAACATTGTGCAGTCCAGAAAAATAACATTTTTATTAATTATCTTCCTGACAATATATTCCCTTACCTTCCTGGCTGCATTCCCTCTTCCTGACAATAATTTTACAAGATCATTTTTTATAGAGAGAGTAGAAACTTCAATATCCCCTCTAGCAGGTTGATTGAAATTTGTTTATTATTATTAATAATTGTTTAAAGTTTCCTTCAAGTCCACCGGTTATTATTTCTATAGTGTAAACTTCAGGACTGTAGTCAAATTGGGGGAAATCGCTACCAAATTTCATTCATGTATATTCTGTAATACTTCAGGGTATTACAAGTGTACTTGTGTACTGGGTAATCATAAATAATCTTTGATCTGGTGGCATCATCTGTGTTCCTGCCAGTCAGTTCCACACCAGGGCAGTTAGTAATGGTTTAACTCTACACAGGAAAAATATATATGAAACATATGTGTATACGTATGTATATACTATATTGTATATGTACTATATAATACATATATACATATAGTACATATATGTATATATATTTACATGTATATTATATATACTATATACACTATATATTTGAAATACGTATGTATCCGTATGTACATATATATATATGTATGTTTATATCTCCCATTAACTCAAACTAAATTTCAACTTCCACTTACCTACGTCCCTAAAATGCCCCTGACTACTCCAAAAGCCCCACATCCAACTCGTCACCTCGCAAAGTATGATAAAGGAACAGCTGGAAGGGAATCCCAGAGCAGTCTTAACCAACCGTGATTAAAATTACCTTTCTTTTGATAATTGTATAAAGTATATGACTATCTGAACAAGTTTCCAGGGCCTCTCCCAGGACCTTGGAGGAGTAATGCGACAGTGAGAGAACCACAGTAGATTCACAGGTGGAAGGCGCTGAAACATCCTCCCGGGAGGCATAAAAGAAGCGTGACACAGTGTTTGGCTCCCGAAGTGATCAATATCCCTCTGTGCAGCCATGCCACATTTCTGATGGAGGCATCTGAGACCTGTCCAGCCTTGATGAACCTCTACCTGAGAAGCTGCACATCCCACCCTTCTAACTTAACATCAGACCTCAGGCAGGAGATGGGGTGGGCCCTGCGGGGCAAGATCTGTAACACCCACCAACATTGAGTTACTTTCACGCACACAGTCCAGATTTTACCTTGGTGAGAAAAACATTCAACACCTGTGCTAGCAAACATTGCTATTGCTATGGTCCACAGCTCCAGCAAAATACTGTAATTCATATTTTTGCCCGGTTTGCTAAAACATGCTGAGGCCAATCGGTATTTGAGACTCTTGTTAATTTTCCCACTCCCTGCCTCTTCTCCCTTGCAGCTCCCTCCATGCCTCAGTCACACCTTTGAACCTTTAAGTGGCTATCATAAAGCTCATTACCTAATCCCCTTCAATCCCTGCAGGTTGCTCAGATGATATTTTTTATGAGAAGCACATCACAAGACACACCCCAGACCACAGTCCCCAGGGATCACCTAGGAACCCTGCTGCACCCTTGGGAGTTTGAAACTGCTTTGATTCCCATTCAGCAGAATTACCCTGATCTCCTCCTATGAGCTTTTATACAGATTTCTCTCAGCGGCTTCCCAATGGCCCTGGGAGGCCCCTCAAGGCAAGCCTTAAGAAACAGAGCTATGGCCCTGGTCGGCAACATATGTACACCAGGAATTGGTTGGGAAGCAGCAATGCATTCGATGGTAGAATCAATGGCAATTTTCATATTCTCCTTTATCATTCCCTAGTTATTTTAGAAATAATCAAGGTTATGTAAGATAGGGAAAACTGTGGTCTTACTGAAAACTTAGGAGAAATGATGTTGATGGAGGGTGGGCTTAAAGGAAAGTCATTCCAACTGCTCCTCGGGGAGCCTAAGGTCTGCACACTGCTCTGAGCCCCGATGAGACCTCCCTTCCCTCGGCAGGGCCTTGGTATCCACAAGAGCAAGAGTCATGTACCAAAATGGTCATTGCAGCTCTATTTACAATAGCCAGGAGATGGAAGCAACCTAAGTGTCCATCATTGGATGAATGGATAAAGAAGATGTGGCACATATATACAATGGAATATTACTCAGCCATAAAAAGAAATGAAACTGAGTTATTTGTAGTGAGGTGGATGGACCTGGAGTCTGTCATACAGAGTGAAGTAAGTCAGAAGGAGAAAAACAAATAAAAAAAAAAATGGTCATGAAGAACCTAGGGGCAAGATGGGAATAAAGACACAGACCTACTAGAGAATGGACTTGAGGATATAGAGAGGGGGTAGGGTAAGCTGTGACAAAGTGAGAGAGTGGCATGGACATATATACACTACCAAATGTAAAATGGATAGCTAGTGGGAAGCAGCCTCATAGCACAGGGCGATCAGCTCGGTGCTTTGTGACCACCTAGAGGGGTCGGATAGGGAGGGTTGGAGGGAGGGAAACACAAGAGGGAAGAGATATGGGAACATATGTATATGTATACCTGATTCACTTTGTTATAAAGCAGAAACTAACACACCATTGTAAAGCAATTATACTCCAATAAAGATGTTAAAAAAAAAAAAAGCCGCCACACAAAATAAGGATGAAATTGAAGTGGAGGGGACTACAGAACACAAAATCTTTTTTGAAATTACTCACAAAAGCACATATTCTTAAATCATGGTACCCCCTCCAAAAAAACCCATATTTATCTTATGTACTTTGTGAATCTTGGTGGGTACACACACACACACACACACACCCTCCTAGATTTCTTAGGGGAATTAAAAGAGACAATAAACAAGTAGAACCTAGAAAAATTCTGGTACATTTTAAGAGCTAAATATATGTTAGCTGTTACTGTTCTTATTAGGAATGCCTATAAAATTCATTCATAATTTAACAATCCACATTTTAACAAGTTATAACTGTTGATAGATATTAACTAGCAACTATGCTGGTTACCCTAATGTCACAAATATTCAAAATTCCCACTAGCACCAATGCATTTCACAATATGGCACTTTTTGGTTTAATTAACATCTGAGAGGTGTGTACATTACATAGGGGAACACTACATCTATTTATACACGAATCTATATATATGCATGTATATGTCAGGTTTATTAGTTTTATTCTAACTGCAAAACTAATACATTTTTACTGCAAATAACGTAGAAAAATTAAGAATACAATTGCCTCTAAACTTCTCTCTAGAAGAGTCACTGGTATTTATTTGTGATCTATGGATTTTGAGTTTTTTTCCCATCGATATATAAATTTTATTTTCTAAAAAAAAAAAATAGAACCAGAGTGAACATAAGCTTTGCAAACTTTTTTTTTAACATCTTTATTGGAGTATAATTACTTTACAATGGTGTATTAGTTTCTGCTTTATGACAAAGTGAATCAGTTATACATATACATATGTTCCCATATCTCTTCCCTCTTGCGTCTCCCTCCC
>NC_041227.1:15903947-15938815 GCF_002837175.3 Physeter macrocephalus | reverse complement strand
AAATTCCATATATATGTGTTAGCATACGGTATTTGTTTTTCTCTTTCTGACTTATTTCACTCTGTATGACAGACTCTACGTCCATCCAACTCACTACAAATAATTCAATTTCATTTCTTTTTATGGCTGAGTAATATTCCATTGTATATATGTGCCACATCTTTATCCATTCATCTGTTGATGTACACTTAGGTTTGCAACCTGCTTTTAAAGTGCATTACCATATCAAGGCTATATTTCACTAAACATTCTCCTAAAACCTAATTCCAAAAGGCCCCAGCTCTGTGATTATTTATTTATTTTTTTGTGTGGTACGCGGGCCTCCCCCTGCCGTGGCCTCTCCCGTTGCGGAGCACAGGCTCCGGACGCGCAGGCCCAGCGGCCATGGCTCACGGGCCCAGCCGCTCCGCGGCACGTGGGATCCTCCCAGACCGGGGCGCGAACCCGGTTCCCCTGCGTCGGCAGGCGGACGCGCAACCACTGCGCCACCAGGGAAGCCCCTAAAACCTAATTTTAACAGTTGCCATCCTATACACCTATAATTTACTACACCACATTTTCTTATTTTCGTTGTTTTCATAATTTGCTATTTATAAAGTAAAGATATAACCCTTAAGACACATCCACATTAACTTCCTTAGGATAATTTTCTGAAAGTTGAATGTCCAGAATCAAAGGACACACATAATTTTATACACACAGGCAAAGAGCCTTCCAAAACAGCTGCTCCAAGAAACACTGCTATCTGCAGTCTGTGAGACTGCTCACTACCTTTTCATCCCACCAGTACTATCATTGTTTTTAATCTTTGTCAATTTAATTAGTGAAATGCAGAGGCCCATTGTTTTCATTTTCAGTTGTTTGAATACTACAGAAAGTTGAAAGTTTTTCATCAGTTCAACGGGCCATTGGCATTTCTTCATTGGCAAACTGCCTGCTCATGCCCTTCACCCATTTTATGATTGGGCTGTGTATCCATTCTAACTTAAAAGTGCTCTTCATAGGTTAAAAACATTAACCCATTTTCTATATTTTTAGTTATAAACAGTCCTCTCATTTCTTTTCACCTCTGAATTATTTTTGCCAGATGACCCCTGTTGAGTATAAAGTAAAATCTGTAAATCACTTCCCCCTCTGGCAGAACTGCCTACATAGACTATCTGCTACTCTGGTATTTGATACTGCAGAAGAATAAATATTCAACTGCATTGGTGATTCTCTCATCAAATTATAAATATATTTAAATCTTTAATTCACCTAGAAATAATTTTAATGTATGATATGGCCTATGAATCTAACTTTATTTTACTTTTTAAAATACTTCTCATTATTTTTCTAGCACCACTGAGTAATCCACCTACTCCTTGATAACTTATTACATATCACATGCTTACATATACATGGGTCTATTTCAGAGCTTTCTATCCGTTCCATTGATCTATGTGTCTAAATATATCACTACCAACATGCTGTAATTATTGTGGATCTGAATATGGCATAATTAGTGGTAATGTTAAGGATCAGTTCAGGAAAACAGACTGCCTGTGTTTAAATTACTGTCCTATCTCTTACCAGCTAGACGGCTTTGGGAAAGTTTGCTAACGTCTCTGTGTCTTAGTTTCTTCATCGATATAACATCAATAATAATCATCTCTTCTTCGTAGAATTATTGAGGAAATTAAAATGAGTTTATGGATATAAAGTGCCCAGAACAATGCCTGACACATAGCGAGCACCCAATAAAGGTTCTCCATGGTATCTGTTCCCTAGGGCTGTGATAACAAAGTATCACACACTGGGTGGCTTAAACAACAGAAATGTATCATCTCACAGTTCTGGAGGCTGGAAGTCAGAAATCAATGCGTTCCTCTTATCTCCCTCACCTATTTCTGGCATCCCCATATGACCCTTCCCTCTGACAACTACCTGTTTGTTCTCTGTATTCATGAGTTTATCGCTGTTTTGTTGTTTGTTCTTTCATTTGTTTTGTTTTTTAGATTCCACACAGAAATAAAGTATTTGCCTTTCTCTGACTTATTTGACTAAGCATAAGGTCCATTCATGTTGTCACAAAGGCAACATTTCATTCTTTTTTTATAGCAGAGTAACAGATACACACATATATATCTATATATAGATATACACATATATATATATATATCTCACATCTTTTTAAATCTGTTCATCTGTCAGTGGGCACTTAGATTGCTTCCATATCTTGGCTACTGTAAATAATGCTGCTATGGACACTGGGGTGCATACATTTTTTTGAATTAGTGTTTTTGTTTTATTTGGATAAATATCCTAAAGTGGAATTGCTGGGTCGCAGGGTAGCTCTATTTTTAATTTTTTGAGGAACCACAAATAAATGATAATAAATGAGTCATGGGAATGAAATGTACAGAGTGGGGAATATGGTCAATAAGAACTTAATATTTTTGGATGGTGACAGACGGTAAAGAGACTTACTGTGATGATCATTTTGAAATGTATAGAAATATCACTATGTTGTGTACCAGGAACTAACACAGGGTTGAAGGTCAATTATACTTTGAAAAACAAACAAACAAACTCATAGAAAAAGAGACCAGATTTATGGTTACAAGAGGCAGGGGGTGGTGGGAGGGGGAATTGGATGAAGGTGGTCAAAAAAGTACAAACTTCCAGTTATAAGATAAATACTCAGATGTCATGTACAACATGATAAATATAATGAATACTGTTGGATGTTACATATGAAAGCTGTTAAGAGAGTAAATCCTAAGAGCTCTCATCACAAGGAGAAATGCATATTTTTTTCTTTTTCTTTTATTTTGTATCTGTCCGAGATGATGCATGTTCACTAAACTTATTGTGATAATTCCTTCATGATGATTGTAAGTCAAATCGTTATGCTATACACCTTACATTTATACAGTGCTGTGTGTCTATATCTCAATAAGACTAGAAGAAAATAAAACAAAATCCTGGGGACTTCCCTGGTGGCGCAGTGGTTAAGAATCCGCCTGCCAATGCAGGGGACATGGGTTCGAGCCCTGGCCTGGGAGGATCCCACATGCTGCGGAGCAACTAAGCCCTTGCGCCACAACTACCAAGCCTGCGCTCTAGAGCCCGTGAGCCACAACTACTGAGCCCGCGTGCCACAACTACTGAAGCCCATGCACCTAGAGCCCGTGCTTCGCAACAAGAGAAGCCACTGCGATGAGAAGCCCGCGCACCGCAAGGAAGAGTAGCCCCCGCTCGCTGCAACTAGAGAAAGCCCGCGCCCAGCAACGAAGACCCAACGCAGCCAAAAATAAATAAATAAAATAAATAAGTTTGTAAAATAAAATAAAATCTTGAAAAAAGAAATTTGTCCTTAAAAAAGAAAAAAAATCAATGTGTTGATAGGGTTGGCTCCTTCTGACAGCTGAGGAAGAATCTGTTCCAGCCTCTCTCCAACTTCTGGTGGTTTACCAGAAATCTTTGGTTTTCCTTGGCGTACAGATGGCATTACTCCGATCTCTGTTTCCGTCTTCACATGGTGCTCTCCCTGTGTCTCTTCACACTGTCTTCTCTCTGTGCAGGTTTGTCTCTGTCATAATTTTTAGAAGGACACCACTCATAATGGATTAGGGCTCACCCTAATGACCTCATCTTCTCTTTGTTAAATCTTCAAAGACCCTATTTCCAAATAAGGTAACATTTGAGGTACTGAAGTTAGGACTTCAAGATACTGTCTTCTGGAGAACACAATGCAATCCATAACAGCCTTTGTAATGTTGAATGACGCCAGTATCTGACAGTTTAGTCTTAATATTGGCTTTAATGTCAATGTTTCTAATTTTTCACAGCAAGTGATGACATTAGCTTTAGGTTTAGAAAAGCTTTGGGTTTTTTTGTTTTTGGTTTTTTTTTGAATTTTGTATTACAAGGACTCCTCTATCAACTTCTAGTTGACCAAAGCATTTAGCGTATTGGGTTGCTTGCTAAACCAGAATGGATGTTGTATTTTATCAAAAGCCTTTTTGAGACTATTGAACTAATCATATGATTATTCCGTGGTGATGTATCAATGTGACATATATCACTGCATTTCCTAATGTTGAATTTTCACTATATTTCTAGGATAAATCCTGTTGCATTAGTGCTATATTATTCTTTAAACATTCTATTGAAGTGAATTTGAGAGTTTTTGTTTTGGTGTTCATTTTGATGGTTGCATCCATCTTCATTTGTGACACTGTCCTATACACTCCCTTGACAAATTTCACAACCAGGATTGTTTCTGCTTTTTCAGAAAAGAGATTTGTGGATCAACCCTAGGTGAACCTCTTCAATCTAATCCCATCACTGTATCTCCTAGGAACTACTCCAAGTGCGAGGCAGAAGGATGGCACCTTTTCCTGTTCCCAGCCTGGTACAATCTTTAGTCATGTCAATTTATTTTAAGGAAGGCAGGGCGATTAAGCTACCTGCGCTCAAAACCCCTTCTTCCTCTGAAGCCTGGCCCGTTGCACATATTTGTATGAATAACCCATAAAGGCAATGTCACCGGTCTCCAAGCGTCCTGATATCCTAAGGGTCCAGTTCAAAAGCCAAATATGGACTACTACTTAGCAATAAAAAGGAATACATTCTTGATACACACAACAACATGGTCAAGTATCAGATGCTATATGTGAACTGAAAGAAGCTAGACTCATAAAGCTAAATAATGCACGTTTCCATGCATCTGACATTCTAGAAAAGTCATGTAGAGCAGCAAAATCTGTCACCCCAACGTGTGTGTCTTTGGCATGATGATTAATTTAGGCTGATTATTTTCAAGAAACAGAAGACGCAGGGAACTATATTCAATATCCTGTAATAAACCATAATGGAAAAGAATATGAAGAAGAATACATATGAATAACTGAATCACTTTGCTGTACACCAGAAGCTAACACAACATGGTAAATCAGCTGTACTTCAACTAAATAGATAAATAAATTTAAAAAAGAAAGAAACAAACAGGTGACTCAGGAAGTCTTTCTTTTTACCTCCCCCTTAGCTACCTAAAGAATTTAGATAAAGGGCTTGTATCTGGTTTTCTTTTGTTTTGTTTTTTTTTTGCGGTATGTGGGCCTTTGGGAAGCACAGGCTCCGGACGCGCAGGCTCAGCGGTCATGGCTCACGGGCCCAGCCGCTCTGCGGCATGTGGGATCTTCCCGGACCGGGGCACGAACCCGCGTCCCCTGCATCGGCGGGCGGACTCTCAACCACTGCACCATCAGGGAAGCCCAAGGGCTTGTATCTGGAATAGGCCTATCACCAGAGATGTCTGCGAGAATCTGGCAGGACCTAGAGATCAGAGCCCTCTCTGTATCCCATTGTCTCTGTGGGGCCCTGCAAACATCTGTCTACCAAACTTCTGCTTTTCCAGCTCCTTGGGAAGTGTCTTCCTCCCCTTTGACTCAAACCACTCCCACCAATGTCCTCTTTTGTCTTTGGCTGAGGACAGCATTTAAGGTGAGGGCCTCAGCCATTTTGGTGAGTTACTCAATTTCCCTGAGTCTTCCCCCGTATACATGTTATTAAATTTTTGTTTGATTTCTGCTGTTAAATCTGTCTCATGTCAATTTAATTCTTAGACCAGCCAGAAGAACCTACAAGGGTAGAGGATTTATTTTCCTCCCCGACAGTCAAAACTATAGGAAGGGGACTTCCCTGGGGGTGCAGAGGTTAAGAATCCGCCTGCCAATGCAGGGGACAGGGGTTCGAGCTCTGGTCTGGGAAGATCCCACAGGCCGTGGAGCAACTCAGCCCGTGCGCCACAACTACTGAGCCCACGTGTCACAACTACTGAAACCCGTGCGCCTAGAGCCCATGCTCCACAATAAGAGAAGCCACTGCAACGAGAAGCCCAACGAAGAGTAGCCCCAGCTCACCGCAACTAGAGAAAGCCCGCGCACGGCAACGAAGACCCAACACAGCCAAAAATATAAATAAACATAAATTTATGAAATATATATATATATATATATATATATATATATAGGAAGTGCAAACATATCAGCAGTTACTAGGAGTGGAGGGTGAGGGAAGTGTTTGACCACAAAGGGGCAGCATGAGAAAATTTAGGCAATAATAGGAAAATATATCAATACCACATAAGGGGTAAGCAGATAGGGGTATGAGTGAAACAAAATTGGCCACAGGTGATAATTATGGAAGCCGGTGATGAGGGTTCATTACGTTATTCCGTGGTACATGTTTGAGGTCTTACCAGACATACACTTAAAAAAAAACAAACACACAAGCCAAATGCATGTGCGGCAGGGGCTTGGAAAACATGGCCTTAGGGCACCCTTTCCAACTCCAATCATCTGAGGCCTTAGCCCTCCCTAAACGGCCTACTTCAGGAGTGTGCTATCCAATGACTTAATAAGCCAAGAGAAGGAGGAACAGAGAATAGCAATTAAGGAAACAGAGGCAGCCCAAACTTTGGCCCATCCAAGCGAAATGGCTATGCTGATGCTTCTGTTCACGTCTTGAGGTCAGAGCCAAGAGAAAATCACTCCCAGAATGACAGGCTTTGCCATTTTAGGACCTCCCTGGGAGTTCAACTGCAATGGTCAATGTGCTTCAAAATCTGAGCTTCTATTAAAAAGTTTATGGCAAGGCTACGAGCACCGCCTGTCCTCCCCGCCACCGCCCCAACCCCGGCAGGAGGCACATAGCACGTCTCAGGCCCGGCCCAGCTATAGGTAAGGCCCGTGGGTCTCTTCCCCGACCGCAGATCTCTGAGCTTAAAGGCCCTCTGCAAGCTGCCTTCTGGATTTGCTTTCACCTCCCACTTCCAGGTTCGTACCCGAGGCCTGGCTCCCCCGCAGGATGTGAGTGCATCCTCAGGATGGGAGCCAGATTCCCCCTTGCGCTCTGCTCTGGGCAGTGCCGCGATGCTGTGTCCCTGGATCACCATGATGTTTTAGTAGGAGGCAGCTGCCTGAAGAGCACTCCTCCCAAAGTGTCTGCAGCTTTACTGCAGGAGACAGATAAATTGCTGTTGTTTTTGAAAGCCACTTCCCTCGCTAGGAGTGTCTTGTTACCAAAGGAAAACCTCAGAAAAGTTAAAACAATTAGCCAGTGGAATCACATTGCTTCCCGGCTGCCCATCAATCCAGAATGGAGGAGAATTCTCATGCACGTGC
The DNA here is from genome assembly GCF_002837175.3 of Physeter macrocephalus. Taxonomy (NCBI): domain Eukaryota; kingdom Metazoa; phylum Chordata; class Mammalia; order Artiodactyla; family Physeteridae; genus Physeter; species Physeter macrocephalus. The sequence goes on along the minus strand of NC_041227.1, from coordinate 15,931,643 downwards.
GAGTTCACCAGGGGAGGCAGGTACCACTCTCCCCACTTTACTGATAAGGAAACTGCCTCCAGAAGCCATCCAGCTAATAAGGAACGAAGCTAACGTGTGAAGCTGGCTGGGAATGGTTCTCTCTGCTCCTTCATCCTTCCAGAGTGGGGGGAAACTGCTCATTTGATTGGTAAGCTGGCCACTCCTTGGGCTACATTTCACTAGGGGCAGTCACGTGTCTCAGAGGTGCATCTCTCTGCCTCTACAGCCTCTGCCCACCTGAGCTCAGGTGCCAAGTCGCCCGCCCTGCTTTCATCTCCTACTTCCCAGTTCATTCCTCCTCCCAATGCAGGTGCGGTAAGCCCACCTGGGCAGGATCCAGCACCATCATTCTCTCTCTTTCCCGGGGACCAGCAGTGAGAATTAAGCCAGTGCTGCCCATTCATGCAACAGGGTAAGCGGTGAGTCAGGACAGAGCTCAGGTGACAATGGTGAGCTTTACCTGAGCCCTGTGCTCCTGGAAAGCAGTGAGGGGTAAGAAATCCACCCCCTCCCTTCTGTGTTCGGGCACCTGCTTAGTACAAAGACGCACCCCTTCCCCACATGGCTTAGATAAGAGTCGGGATGTCCCCTCTGTATACCTATGACAAAGCCAGACACAGATCCCCTGCAAATTCCCATTCTTTGTCTCAGAAATAATCAGCTGAACTGTTTATCTCCACTGACCCATCTGGACAAAATACGCACTAACTTGCTTCTTTCCCCGCAACAGGGCCCGTGAGAGGATCACCTGTCACAAAACAAAACAAAACAAACCATTTCCTGCTCCTGTAATGGATCAGGCCACCTGCTCACCTCACCCAGCATGGCCACTTCTCTCCATCGCAATAGTCCTTCTCCCCGGACCGCAAATGCCCCCCTTGGTAAACTCTTCACTACTGTCCAACTTGTATTTTTTCCTTTGACACTGTCTTCAGAAGGATGGAAGATGAAACCTAACTCCCACTTGAAACTTAAACACACTTTATCAGACATTCTGCAGTGAGGGGTTAAGAGAGCACCGGCTTGGATTAAAGGAACTGGTACCTGCTTCCAGCTCTGTGTGCATGTACTCTGTTGGGGCCCTGGGTCGGCTGCCCCAAAATGTATCTCAATGGCCTATTGGTTATTTTGAATTAAAGTTACTTAAGAGATGGCCAATGCAAGAGGAACCCTCTGACCCTCCTCTCCATCTCCCGGAAAGCAGGAAATAAATCTCTCACATGAAAGGCGCCCTCCCCACATCTGGAGGTAGAAGGACACCCTTATGGCCAAAGGCAGAATTCGGCCCTAGAAGCCTATATAAACACACCTTGTTACTTCTTTAATTTACTACCCCAAGCCCAAACGCTGTTTAGATTCTTCACTAATTGAGCACCCACAACCTACATTTCTTGGTCCTGTCCATTCCTCCCAAATTTATTGTTTCTTTGTCTGAAGAGCATAAAAGTTGCCTGCTTTGGCCACTTTGAAGGTCCCATTTCTAGGGAACCCTTTGTGCATGAATTAAAACTTGTTTTAAAAAGGGTACAAGTGAACTTATCTACAAAACAGAAATAGAGTCACAGATGTAGAAAACAAACTTCTGGTAACCGGGGGGAATGGGTGGGGGGGGATAAATTGGGAGATTGGGCTTGACATGTACACACGACTATATATAAAACAGATAACTAATAAGGACCTACTGTATAGCACGGGGAACTCTATACGATACTCTGTAATGGCCTATATGGGAAAAGAATCTAAAAAAGAGGGCTTCCCTGGTGGCACAGTGGTTAAGAATCCGCCTGCCAATGCAGGGGATACGGGTTCGAGCCCTGATCCGGGAAGATCCCACATGCCGCGGAGCAACTAAGCCCGTGCGCCACAACTACTGAGCCTGCGCTCTAGAGCCCGTGAGCCACAACTACCGAGCCCGCGTGCCACAACAACTGAGCCCGCGTGCCACAACTACTGAAGCCCGCGTGCCTAGAGCCCGTGCTCGGCAACAAGAGAAGCTGCCGCAATGAGAAGCCCATGCGCCACGATGAAGAGTAGCCCCCGCCCGCCACAACTAGAGAAAGCCCGCACAGCAACAAAGACCCAACGCAGCCAAAAATAAATAAATAAAATAAATTTAAAAAAAAAAGAATCTATAAAAGAGTGGATATATGTATATGTATAACTGATTCACTTTGCTGTATACCTGAAACTAACACAACATTGTAAACCAACCATGCTCCAAAAAAATTTTTTTAAAAACCAACAAACAACTTGTTTTTCTCTTGTTAATCTCTCTTATGTCGATTTTATTATTAGTCCAGCTACAAGAACTCAAGAGGGGTTGAGGGGGAAACCTCTACCTTTCTGACAACTCCGTCAGTTAGACTTCTGAGGAAAGGTGAGCAAGGGTCTGAACTCTGTCCGTCCCCCTCTTCTGTTCTCTTCCTGCTCCTGAACACTGGAAGAGACCCTCTCAGCTCACAGCACACCACCATGCAACTCCCTAAAAGTAAAACAAGACTTCCCAAGGCAAACAGTGGACTCCTCAGGCTTCTCAGGCACTAAGGGATGACACCCAGAGACAAAGCAGGCACATGAAAGCGGATGCTTCTCCTGTGCATAAAACAAAACACTTCTGGAGAAGTGTTCTCCTCTGTAAGCTACAGGGGTACCCATCATCTCTCCAGCCCCTTCAGTGCTAGGGTCCCCCCAGGAAGACATCAGGGGACACCCTCTGATTTGGCCAAGCAGCTGAGAATATAAACAGCACATGTCTTTTTTTGCTTCCACATCTTTATTGGAGTATAAATGCTCAGCTGCTTCCCACTAGCTATCTATTTTACATTTGGTACTGTATATATGTATACGCCACTCTCTCACTTCATCCCAGCTTGCCCTTCCCCCTCCCTGTGCCCTCAAGTCCATTCTCTACGTCTGTGTCTTTATTCCTGTCCTGCCCCTAGGTTCATCAGTATCGCTTTTTAAAAGTCCATATATGTGCGTTAGCATACGGTATTTGTTTTTCTCTTTCTGACTTACTTCACTCTGCATGACAGATTCTAGGTCCATCCACCTCGCTACAAATAACTCAGTTTCGTTAGCACATGTCTTAAGAAACTCAACTGCTGGGGGCGTTAGGCAGCAGGAAAGCTCTGTGACCAAGGGTGGCTGGGCCCCACCACCTGAGATCCCTTTGAGGACTGAACATTGATCTACAGACATATGACCATAGGATTATGAGACCAGTGCTCAAAGGCATCAGAGTTATGGCTGGTCTGTGGGTCTGCAGCAGAGATTGGCAGCTACAAAAGACCAAGACCGGGGTCGGGGGGCGGGGTGGGGGGAGTGCTGAACTTTTTAAACAAATCCTTGAAACATTTTGCAGTACACACTGTGTGCCAATCCCTGGGCTGTTTTTACCAATATTATCTCATTAAATCCCCCTCCACCAAACAAACAAATAAATAAAAGCATTTGATTTAAAGTCACAGGGACTTAATACTAAAATAGAACAGATAGACCTTAGATTTCCACCAGGATATGCAGAATGCCTTCCTTGTCTACTCATCTGCATAGTTATTTTCTTTTTGTTCTTTCCTTGAGTCTAGTTCAAGGGATCTTAAACTGCAGTGTGCATAAGAATTACTCAACCAAACGTACTTTATCACGAGCACCTGAAGGGATTTTCCAAGGGTAATCCTGATACGCAAGACCCAATTTATCTGTTGACTTCAGAACCCAATCCCCACCTAGGATTCCAGTCCGCTGAGTTACAATTTATGATCATCACAGAAGGGGAAGTGCAGCGAGCCCAGGTACAGGCAAAGCATCAGCATTCAGAATGTCCTAGGTGATAAAAACATATGAACAGAAGCTCTTGAGCTGTCTCTGGTCACTCGCAATTTAAGAGTGAATAAAGTGAGTGAGTTGAGTCAGAGACAGGGAACAAAATGAAAGTGAATGGATTAACTAACTGTGGTAGATCCTGGCCATGGAAGACTACTCAGCATGAAATATTAATACACACAACGAGATGGATGACACTCACAAACAGTAGACTTAAGTGAAAGAGTCAAGCGCAAAAGACTATATACCGTGTTATTCCTTTTATATAAAGCTGTAGAAATGGACACACTAGAGTATCAAAAAGCAGATAAGTGGTTTCCTGGGGCAAGGAGTTGGAGGAATATGACAAGAGGCAATGAGGGGGATAGAGAGGAAGTGATGCCAAAAGCTCAGCTTCTCTGTACACCGGTGCCAAATCGAATCTCGGAGACAGAGTTTTGGGTGAAGTAGAAAAGGATAGCTTTACTACTTTGTCAGGCAAAGGGGGACACAGCTGGCTCCTGCCTCAAAAAACTATGTGTAAAGCTATTCTTTTCTACTTCACCCAAAATTCTGTCTCCGAGACTCGATTTGGCACCGGTGTACAGAGAAGCTGAGCTTTTGGCATCAGAAGGAGGGCTTCTTGGGGTGAGGGGATGATTCTGTATCTTGATGGGATGGTGCCTACATGATTGTATACAGTGATCAAAATTCACTATGCTGTACACTAAAAATTTTATAGTCTGGAAATACTGTATCTTAATGCATTTTTTTAAAAGGGGAGGGGAAATCTCACGATCCCCCCACAAAAAGATTAGGAAACCTTATCCCAAACAAAACGATTAAGCAGTAAGGGTCAGAAGATTGCACAAAGCAGAATCAGATTCTTCCCTTCAGATTTCTCCTCTCTCATTTGTGGAAAGAGAAAGAAAGGAAAAAGAAAACGTGAGAGGTGCATCTGAATCTTTCCTTTCATATCAGGGCGGTAATCAGTGCAGAGAAGTGGGTAACAAGTTATACCAAGAGTGTTTAATTAAACTGAGCAATCATTAAACTGGATTTAAGAGTGCTTGTGTTTGTGAAACAACAAAATATTTACAGACATTTTCTTCATCCCCTTCATTAGTTTCAGACTCTGCAGGAAAAATGGAGGTGGGGAACAGGTCCTAATGAGATCATGCAAATTTTAACTACCGAGGTTACAGTGGCAAAGAGACAGCACGGAAAGACACTCATGATGAAATGTTAAGTGAGAAAATCAAGGTATAAAAATGATTCTGCACTAACATTACAAGTGGTTAAAAAAAATTATAAGCCTGGTGGAGGTGGGGGGATGTAGGGGCTCAAGATAAAATATATTCTACTAGTGATGGTACAAGGAAGGTGGATCTAGGGTATTATTTTCATCTTCTCCGCTTCCCAAAATTTCTTTAGCATTTTTTTCCTTTCAAAATAAAAACACTGAAAAAAAAAGAAAGAAAGAAAGAAATTGCTTAGTAGATTCAAATTTATTCCCATGGAAAGAGGCTTATGAAATATTGAGTTAATTAAAGTAAGTTAAATAAAAAATACAGTCAGGTTTATGTAACATTATGCATGTTGTCTACACATCTATGGATCTATGAATAAAGAGATCACCGAAAAAGATATTCCACAACACGACAATAAATAAATAAATATTTAAAAAATAAAAAACTATTGCAGGCATGTAAAGGCACACAGGTTCACTACCTCTTTGCTCCCCCTCAGAACAAGACAAAACTGGAATGAGTTCTCTCTAGTTGTTGTGTCCGATCTCATGGCATTGTATCTGGCACCCACTCCATCCAGGCTCTTGCTGCCCCCAGGACAGTGAAACCACACTCCCCAAGGTCACCCATGACCTCCATGCTGCTGAATCCAAAGGTCACTTCTCAGAACTCATTGGCCCTACGAGCCGTACTAACACAGTTGAATGTTCCCTCCTCCCCTACCCTGATGCCAGACACTCTTGTCTCTTGCCCTTCCACCTCTCTCTTCTCAGCCTCCAGGCTGGACTCTTTCCCTCTTCTTGATCTCTAGATGTTGCAGCACTCAGGGTCAGTCCTTGAATTTCTTCTCTTCTCCCTATTTCCTCAAGAATCTCAATCCAGGCCCGTGACTTTAAATATCATCTATACACTGACTACTCCCAATTTTACATGTCTACTGTAGACCTGTCCCCCGGACTCTTAGACTTGTGTCTCTAACTGCCTGACATACGCACATGGATGTCCAACAGATATGTCAAGCCTACGTGTCCAAAGAGAATATTCCCCAAATATTCCTATTCCAAATAGCTCCTCCAAACCTATTCCTCGAGGCTCCCCCCTGGTGCCTCAGCACCTCTTGTAGACTTCCATAGTCTTGTCTATACAGCCAGGAGTTGCTTCATGAAATTCTCTCCAGTTACACACTTTTGAGTAGAATTTCGTTTTCCCGCAGGAACACCGACTAGGATGTCACGACGTCCCTGGAGAGTCCCCTCCCTTGCCACCACCCACTTAATGATCCTCATCTCAGCCTACCTTACCTGAGGGTCACCCAAACACACAGTAGCACTTAATGCCTTTGTGTCCTTACCTTCGTAGGCAAGTGAAGCCTAGGCCACCTTTTCCCCCACTGTTTCCTCATCCTGGAGATGTCCTTCCAGCATCCAGGTTTCCCCAGGGCAGCCTTCTCTGACCACCCCTGCCACCCTACGCTGGGTTGGTATCTCACCCTGTGGTTCCCTACACCTCACTCAGGGCTATTTGGGGAAGGGCCCTACTGCTGCCGAATCATGGCTGCAGGAGGACCAGTCATATGTGTGGCATCCCCTACACCTGGGGACTCCACCGGGACATCGAGAATTTACAGATCACTTCCAGGGATTTCTGGGTCTGCAGGTAACGTGAATGCACAAAGCCACCAATGGAGCGATAGAGAGATGCGGGATATTCAGCAAGCCAAAGAACACAGTGCCTATCTAAAGGCATCCTGAAGCAATTTTTAAAGAACACCGTGTACTCAGAAGAATTCAGGCCTGTGCAATGAGCTGGGCTTATGGTCCATGAATTTGCTGTCTCTAAACCAAATGACATCCAAAGTCCCTAAATGTGTAAGACCATGGGGATTAATACTGAATGACGGCTTCCTGACAGACAGGAAATGCCTGCACATAACTTTAAAGGTGACAGATGGGCAGACAAGGCCCGCACATCACCATCTAGGTGACGACACACTTTTCACAAATCTCTTCTCAGCCCATCCTCTAATAGCTCCAGGAGGCAAGTTCTTATTATCACCATTTTGCTTTTGAGGTAACTGAAGGCTGGAGAGGGTAGATGATTTAACAAGGCCACACAACGAGGATTTGAAAGATCCCAAAACCCTGGCACCAATCCCTGGTCCCCGAGTGCACTGCTGGGCCAGAAGACACTTCACAGGCTGAGGGACACCCAGGGTTCCCTTGGGCCAGCAGTGTCCAGTGTTGCAATACCCCACCCATTTCAAAATGGTTGGTGCAGTCAGATACGAGCTTTGGACCTGTGAAAGAATTCTCATTAACACCACTTTAAACCTGCCTTTTAACCCTCCAATTTTTTTTTTTTTTTTTTTTTCAATTATAGCTTGTGCTGCAAAGCCCTGGAAGATCTCTGGCATTAAAACAACACACAGCTGGCTGAGGAAGGCTGTGGCATTTGCATGAAAGACACCTTCCACTGTGGTAACAGAAGCAGCCATGGTGGGATACACAGGGTATGCAGTGTTCATTAGCATCTGAAGCCACAATTTGGGGAAAAAAATTATTTTTGCTGTGCAAAAGCACACCTACAGGAGCCTAAAACTGGCAAGAGGAACAAACTTGTCCTAAATCCCACACAAACATCTCAATGTCTTTGCCAGGATGCTCTAAGTGTAAATGAAATAGCTTTGAATTACATCCTCAAGGTGAAGAAAACTGAGCTCACACGAAATAGCTAATATGGGCAGAGACTATCATAGCTGGTAAACTGCCTGAGCCTCACCTCAATCCTGAAAAACAATTGCTGCTCACCTCGCTTTACAGATAGGGAAATAGTGTTCTCAGAGGTTAGGTGAGTTGACAAGGCCGAGTGGAGATGTGAACACGGGTTGCTGAATCCACAATTCTGTTCTTTCAACCTCACCCGTGATTCTCAAGGTTGTGCTCCAGAATCCTCATTCGATAGTTCAAGCGTGAGCCTGAAGCATCCTTACTTTTAAAGAGCCTCCCAGGTGAATCCAATGCAGGTGGTTCCCCGTCCATAAGATGAGAATTACCGTGGCCATGTGGTGCTGCCTTTCGGAAGAGAAAAGTACCCTCCAAGCTGAAGACGATGCAAAAAATGATGAGAATCCACCCACGAGCTCATTGCCAGGTCCATAAGCCCAGTCTCTGCAGCAGTGCTGGCTCCTAAGCAAGCCTCCTAAACTCTTCCATGCCTCCAGCACAAGCTCTGATAAATCCTAGTACCACCTGTACTAATATTTAGTTAATATTCTTTAATGACTCACTTTTTCTTAACTTACTTTAAAAAGAAACCCCATAGCACTACCAAAAACAGAAACCCCTCCTCATGTGCCATAAACACATAATGAGGCTAAAAGCAAAATTAACAGAAACCCTAAAACAGTAAGTAAATATTGGCTAGATACTGTTGCTCACCTAGGTTTCTGATTCTGAGAGCTGCTTTCTTCTAGCTAAAAATGGGCATTAGTACGTGTTAGTAGGGCAGGGCGTTACAGACACCCCTAACCTGAGAGGTTCTCCTTGCAGAGGAGGGAGAGCAAAAGAAATGAAAAGAGTTGTCTCTATGTAATTCAATGCTCTGGGATGCCCATCCCACACACCACCTAAAATTTCACTAACCACCACGTGCCATAATTTGGTTGTAATTGGCCTAAGGTAGTGGTTTTGAGATTTGAGGGTAAATCAGAATCCCCTGGAGAATCAAACGCGCTTTGGTTTCTGATTCAGCAGGTTTGGGGGTGGGGCCTGATAACCTGAATGTCTGATAAGTTCCCAGGTGATGCTAACCCTGCTCTAGGGACCCCACTTTCAGGAGAGCAGAGCAGTGGAGGAAAGGAAGGCTTAATTCCCGGTTCTCCCAAACACTGATGAGGGGTTGTCCCCTGCGTGTGAGTACCAGGTACTTGGAATCTCTATAGTCTCTTTGTAGATTCCCAACATCAGACAGCCTGTTATCCCAAAGCTTTCAATTACTTGACTCCAATGTTCTTCCAGAAGCCTCCTCTCAGGGGGAACTAGACTCCACCAGCTACATCTTTCAGATGGGCTATCTCCACTCATGGTAACTCCTGAAGGGTGGGGGACAGGGAGTGTGGCTAGCGTGATGACCGCTGACCCCTGGGGCTACAACAGCAGATCAGGCCAGCCTGCGAACCTGACCTCCAGCAGGCCACGTGCCTGCTTCAGACCCTGTTGTCTCCATGATGGGGCTTTTGCACCTGCCTGAGGGACCATTTCTGGTCTGCCCTCCTTCTCCGATCAAGCCTGAGCTGATGAACCCACATGACTCACCCGCCCTGGGTCCCTCCCCAACCCTCTTCTCCTCACTTCCTGGACCTGCCTGGACCCCCGGCACAGCTCTTCCCCAGGTCACAGACCCCAGCAATGAGCTGTGTTAACCCGGACGCCACTCCGGGCTCCTCTCCACTAACTGTCAGGTTCAGGTAGCAAAGAACAAATATTGTTCCAAAACAACTCTTACTGCAGTTCACTCCCCTGCACCTGGTGCTTTTAAGGAGCTTATAACATCAGCTAAGGGATCAAGAAAAACAGTTCCGAGGGGGATAGAAATGTCTCACTGGAAGCACTTCCCAGGAAACCTTGGGCCTGGACTCTGGCCGTGCACCCCAATGGGACCACATCCCCGAGGGAAGAATTCACCAGGTGTGTCAGAACCCGTGCAATGAACAAGGGCTCCCAGGTCGACACAGCCTCACACTTATTCCCTGTGTGTCCAGGGGTCTCTGAATCTCCACGTGTCTCATTTCTTCCTCTTCAATACAGAGGTAATCATATTTACCTACAGGATTGTTGTGGGAATGGAATTAAATAATGTACGTCAAACCCCAGCAGGGTGGCAGCCAGGCTTACAGTGTGTTCCCAGGAAAGGACGGCAGCTGCTGCCAACGCCAGCACTATTATTACTGATGGAACAACCACTCTGCGTGGGGTTATCTCAACTCCTGCTCCAGGCCACCCAGAGACTGTTAACACCAGGGAAGGGATGTCTTCCTGCTGGTGCATGCACACGTGTGTCTGCATGCGCACGCACACATACACACACACGCACGCGCGCACCACACACTCATTCAAGGTCCCAACAGCCGTGGAAGCTAAAACAACACGGGTTATGATGTGCAGGTGGTGTTTTCACGTTGCTTTGAAATGGTTGAAGGCAGGAAGAAGAAACTCCACTCATCCAGGACCTCTTGTCCACAGAAACAGGGTAGGGTATGGCAAGTCCCAGAGCTGAAGCCACTGCCTCGTAAGTCGAGCAGAGGAGCAAAAGGCACAGAGAGGGCAGGGGAAGAAGGCGGCGAGGAGTCAGGCACGCGGCATGATGGACCCGGCCTGCAGTCCGGCAGACCGAGGCTCAAGGTCACGCCCCACTCACCGTCTGCAAGCGCTCACATGCACGACTTCACCCCCAAGGGGTTCTGTTTCCTCTTGTGTAAACCAGTATGATATGGTGAACTGAGCTGTCAGGGGCATTAAATAAAATTCTAATAGGCATCTGATAGTCTAAAACACTAATTAGGCATTTATGCTGTGCTCAGGCCTCTGTGCATTCCACTCCGTCCTCAAACCATCACTAGAGCTCTCTCATTTGACAGAGAGGTTAAGTAACCTGCTCAGGGTCACACAGCCAGTCAAGGTCAGAGCTAGGATCTGAACCCACGCAGTCTGCCTCCAAGCCACCTGCTGTTAGCCATAAGGATCACAGCATGCCGCCTGGAACATGGCAGTTGTTCATATAAACGGGGAAAGGGGCAGAGGTTTGCTTTCCCAAAGCGTCTACCTGGATGACGAGAAGGGGAGTGAATCTACAGACTTGATTAACCTAAACCCAAGCCCACTGCACAAGGCTCTGATTCCCTGCCCCAAATTTAAACAGCTGCTCATTCAATGTAATGGAACACAAATGTCTGAAGAGCTTCAAGTTTTAATTATCAAAGTCCTGATGAAAATCTGAATCAACAGCTGCTCCCGGCAAGGCTGCCCTCAGAGATGCCCAGAGAGGGGTAGAGGGCAGGGAAGGGAGGACACAGTCCAGACAGGACGCGGATAACTGCAGCTGTCTGGGGAGCCCCAGCATCTGCAGCTGTGAGCTGTGGGGTGGATGAAACAGACAGGGATCAGGCAGGAGGAGGAGGGAAACTCTGGGGTGCACCTGTCCTTGTGCCATAGAAGCTGTGCATCCGGTGTATGTTTTGGAAAGTGACAAGGTGGAGGGAGGACAGCAAGGACTGTGGGAATGTCCTGCGGTGGTGTGTCTGGTGGGTAGGGCAGGAGCGTGGGCACAGCTGCCCAGGGGGCCAAGAAGGGGTCAGCGGGGCAGGAAGCAGGTGTCAGAGCAATGGCCTTCAGCCAGCTAAGAGACAGCATGTGACAGTGGCTTCAAGGCTTCCACTGTGGCATTAACTCCTAGGTATCAGGTAACAGGGCCTCTACCCATCGCTACTACCTTCTCTTCTCCAGGTGAGAAACATCCCCTATTCCACAACCATTCCAGGTATTGCCTCTCAATGCAAAAGCCTCTCCCCGTCTGCCTCAATACTGAAGAGAAACACATTTCCTCTCCAAGGACTGACCCTTGTCATATCTTTTGATTCTTTTCATATCCAACATCTTTCCCATCAGTGACTTTGGATAACTCCAAGCTGGAAATACTAGAATAACGAAATGACCAGGAGAACAGAATACATTACTGTGCTCTTTTTTGCTCTGTTCATCAATTTGGCAAGATGGCAGTGGAAGAGTTACTGCCATCGGGCGTCTATGCTGCTACCACATTCCAGGAAAGAAGTCTGGGACGCAGGCTGGACAAAGTAGTTCTCTCCTAGGAAAGAATTTTATGACTTAAAGGCAAGGATACTCAGGAAAGGGTTATTCATACCAATGCAAAGGAATTCAGAAGTGTTCAAAAATAGGACACTAGTTGAATATGCATGGTCAACTCAAGCAGCTGAAGGGCATGCCGTTCAACAATTCAACAATTTCGAGTACCAAATAACCCAGAGAGGGGGGACACGTGATAAAAACATTAAGTAATAAAGCAGGACGTGAAATAGACTGTCACATACATAATTATTCCAACTGCGTTTAAAATATACAAATGAATAAATGTGAGTATTAAAAAAAGACAGGAAGGAAGTGTACCGAATAGAACATTAATCACCTCTTCTTATGGATTATTTTTTCTGTATACTTTCCATTTTTTCTACATTTTCTACAGAAAATATGCATTACTAAAAACTTAAAAAAAATTTTTTTTTCAATAAAAAAGTTTAAAAACTAGCATAAAAGAATAGAGAAGTTAGGAGAGAGAATGCTTGGACTTAACACAGCCCAAATCCTACTTCAGGCAAACCTTTCCTTTCTCTCACAGCCCTCAGAGCCAAATGATGGGGACATTCTTTTCCCCTTAAATCAATTCTACCAGATAATATTCGGCCTGATGTTCATAGGAATACAAGTGTCCTCAGCCCTAGAAAGCGTATGTCAGAGAGAATGCCTTAAGAAGCCATTCCTGAATGGACTCTCAAGGATTAGCAGTTGTCATAGCAACCTGCTAGCAAACAATTTGTTAAGTACTTGAAATTTCTCCTCCACTGCTGATTAGTAAATGGGTACTGGAATGGTCCTGTAACTCATCACTGCCAGCTGTGTGTCCCATCAGTGCCTAATCTGACTACAAATGGTCCCCAAACTAGGGAGCTTGGCTCTAGGCTCCTGCCATCAGCATGCTTGGTACCCATTCAAGGAAGCAGTCACTTGGGAAAAGTTTAAGCATCAACTCCCTGCACTTGTTTCTGATAAATCGGGACAAAGGCTTGGTGATGCTTGTTGATGGTGAGAAAGATGAGCCCTGCTTGAGAACACCCACGACCACAGACACCAGGCTTCCAGCATCCGTGCAATGGAAAACCACCAAGGTGCCCTCCCAGGTTTCTCCTGGGGCCAACAACAACATGAGCTGAGGGGGCCAATCACTACGATTCCAGGTCTGCATTCTGGAAGACATGGGCCAAATCCTTCTGTCATTTTATGAAGTCTTCCCCCAAGGAGCCAGAAGTCTGCCCATCTACCAAGGATCTGCTTCTGCTGCCATGTGTCCCTGGGCCTTTGGCCCCATATCATTCATTCGACAAAACTCCCCTGAGAACCCTGACAATGTGATGGGTACCAGTAACGTCCTATGTAACAGCCCCAATTCCTCTACTCTCAGAGACAATTCCTAGGACTGGCCTCCTCTACCATGAAACAAACCTCCGCACTGGGTGGGAATTAGCTGATAGAACACAGCACAGGCACTCAGTAAACATTTGTGGAATATTTTTTCCTTCTAATTGGAAAGTGGGCATGCACAGAGCCAACCAACAGCATTTAGCAGGAGGAGCCATGGGGGCAGACAAAATGCTGGTGCGAGTGAGCCAAGGCCTTGGAATGCACAGGGTGAAGGTCACGTCCGGTGGCTCCCATCTTAGCTACACAGCACTAAACACTCATCCTGTCAATGTTCCTGACGGTTTTCCTCCCAGTTCTCACATGCAGCTTGGGAACCACTGTCTGAGGTCACCGCAGCCTCCTGGTCCCCTGGATGCCACACGCAGGCCTGGTTTGGGCACCGGTCCTACTGAGTCCATCCTCTCAGAGAGAAAGAAACCGGAGGCAGAGAGGCAAACCAGGGATGGGTGACTCTGGGAACACAGGGCCTGTGATAAGCCTGGGGTTGAGAGAAGGCAGGGCTCACTCCCTAGGGGGCAGAAGATGGAGGCCAGAAGCCAGGCCCAGGGCTAGAACTGAGTCTGAGGGAGATGCAGGCGCCCCACAAGAGGGTCTTGGATGAGAGACAGCTCCAATAAAGCAGCCGTACCTCCCAGTGGGGCGCATGCCTGGTCTGGACAAAGAGGTCAGGGCCCAGCTGCAGCTGAGGTAACGGGTGGAGGCACGGGTCTTTAGAAGTGTCCAGCGCACATCTGTGACCCAAAGGTGAGGGGACTGAGATAGGATGCAGACAAGGAAGCTCAAAAATTTAGAAGAGGGTGGTACCTGAAGGTCTGCCTGAGAAGGGAGGTAGGGGTAAAAGGGGAGGGACTGTATTTCCCACACCAGGCAGCCTGGTCAGCAGCACCTGGCTGACTCGCGTAACCAACGCGTCCTGGTTGGCCCAGGACGTTCCTGAATTTAGTACTGAAAGTCCTGCATCCTGGCAAACCGGGACAGTCAGCCACCCCACTGCCAGCCTGCCCTCAAGCTGGGGCCTCACCGTGCTCCTTGAGAAGGACCCTGAAAAGCTTGCGTCTGCCCTAGACGCTTCAGTTAGTTCTGAAATGACTACCTACGCCTGAGTTACCTCCTGAACAGGTATCTACTGCCACTCGGAGACGGCCGCAGTTGATCCCAAAGGAGGAGAAAACAGAAAGGCAAACGATAAGTGTGTTTCAGAGAGGCACAGAAACCAAAGTCCTCATCTCTGCTCTCGTTGGTCTACCTGCCCCCTGCTCTCCCAACCTCTCCTCCACATGCAACCTCAGAGTAACCCTTCCAGACTCCAAATCTGATGAGGCGACCCCTCTGGAGACCATACCTGGGCTCCCTGTTGCCCTTAGAAGAAAATCTAAGCTTTGGCCTGGCCCCCAAGGCCGTCCTAGACCAGCCTCACCCATCCCTCTGGCCTCTTTCCTGCCTTGCACACGTCTGCCTTGATGAACTTTTCAACTCCTGAACTCAGCCAAGCTAACCCATTGCTGCAGGCCTTTGCACAGGCTGGCCCTTCCGTCTAGAATTCCGTCTGCTTCCCTAGATCTTCACCCTGCCACTTACCAACTGGGTTTATTTGCCTGCTCAGAAAAAAAACCTTCACTTTTCCTTCCCTGTTCCCTGCGTATAGGACCAACTGCTCCTCTCTTTTTATTTTATTTTATTTTATTTATATTTTATTTTTTTTAATACAGTAGGTTCTTATTAGTCATCCATTTGCTCCTCTCTCTTTGGCCTCCCACAGAGCCTGAGCCCTCATTTCACTATACTGTAATATTTTTATGTTTACATGCATCTTGCCCATCATGATTCCATGAACTCCTTGATAACAGGGACTGAGTCTTTTTGAACTACATTTTCCCATCACTAAGTTTGGTTCTGGGCACAACACAGGCATACAGTAGGTGTCTGCTGGTTGACTGACTGACTGAGTGACTGACTAAGCTTACCTCCCCCAAACTCTTCCACGTGACACTGTATTTCCCTCCAAGTTTTTAGTCATTACTAATGACAGACAAAGTGCCTCTTTAAACTTCCAAGTGCTGGGCTTCCCTGGTGGCACAGTGGTTAACATGCAGGCGACATGGGTTCAAGCCCTGGTCCGGGAAGATCCCACATGCCGCGGAGCAACTAAGCCCATGCGCCACAACTACTGAGCCTGCATTCTAGAACCCGCGAGCCACAACTACTGAGCCCGCACGCCTAGAGCCCGTGCTCCGCAAGAAGAGAAGTCACTGCAATGAGAAGCCCACGCACCACAACGACAAGTAGCCCCCGCTCGCCACAACTAAAGAAAGCCCGTGCGCAGCAACCAAGATCCAACTCAGCCAAAAATAAAATAAAATAAATTTATTTTTTAAAAAAATTCCCAAGTGCTTACCACAAAGTTTTCTGTTTGTGCCTACCAGTTTGTGCCATCAATGGGGTGAGCCTCACCACAGTTCTGTCGAAGCACCCTTCGTTCTACTGATCTACTTTAAAATGCAACTCAGTGGCTTCAAGTGAGAAGGAGGATGCAGCCACATCTCCAGCCTGTCCCCAGACATCAATCACCTGCCAGCTGAGTAGATGTGACTGTCATCTCCCCAAGCCAACACGATGATTTTTCTTCACCACAATATGAGCCCAATGAGCCGTACAATCATGGTGCATTCCCTATCCGCTCAACATCCTATGCAATTTTTCAGAGAGTGTGATGCTATCTGAAAATAAGTGCAACAGTCTGGAACTCATTTTTCCCCTGTGCCTAACTTTCAGCTTCCTATAAATACCAGACAGCCTTCGAGGCAGAGACACAATTCTGCATTATCAAACAAGCATCGCTTATGCCTCTGCCTTGAGTAGTGTCTGAAGGCACTGAGGATTCACCCATCTCATTATGGTATGCTAACGCAGTTTGCTGGGCCTGAAATTGTGCCAAATATCACTGTCAGGAATGCTTCAAGCTAAAGTGTGTGTGTGTGTGTGTGTGTGTGTGTGTGTGTGTGTGTGTGTGTGTGTGTTAGCCAAGGAAAGAAACAGGAAGGAGAATTCAACTCTAATAAAGGAACATAGCGCAGGCAAAAAACAGAAGCGTGTTAGTGATTTACTGATGCATAACGAATTACCCCCAAAGCTTACCAGTTTTAAGTAATACACTCTTCTTGTCTCACAGTTTCTGCGGATGAGAAATCCAGGCACAGCTTAACTGGGTCCTCTGCTTCAGCATCTTGTAAGGCTGCAGTCAAGATGTTGGCGAGGGCTGTGGTCTCATCTGAAGGCTTGGTTGGGGAAGGACCTGTTTCTAAGGTCACATAGGTGGTGGTTGGCAGGATTCACTCTCTATGGGCTGTTAGCCTGAGATCTTAGTTCTTTACGAGCCATTAGCTGGAGGTCTCCCTCGGATCCTTACCTCCCGAGCCTTCCTACAGAGTATCTCACAACATGCCAGCTTGCTTACTCACTGTGATGGGCAAGAGAAAATACCAGCCAAGAAAGAGTGCTAGGAGAATACAAGATAGTCTTTTGTAACCTAACTAAGGAAATGACATCCCATGACATTTGGCATATTTTATTCTTTGGAAGCAAGTCTCTAGGTCCAGCCCACAATTGAAGGGAAGGGATTACACAAGGGCACAAATACTGGGAGATGGGAATGATTGAGAACCATGTCAAAAACTGCCTACCACAGACATTCCCAATAAACCCCAGAAAGGTATCACCAGAGCCACTTGCCCAAGGCCTGGCACATAAGAGTATTTGGGAAATTCATTCATTTTCAACAAGTGTTTAATGAGTGTCTGCTATGGAAAAAGCACTGTTCTAAATGGTAGGTGAACAAATGCAGAAGTAAACAAAACAAAAATCCCTGTCCTCAGAGAGCTTATATTCAAATGGAAAGAGAAAGACAGTAAACAAGATATGTAATGTGCTGGACAGAGCTAACTGCTATGGAGAAAACGAAGCAGGGAAGGGGTGAGGGGTATGGGCTGAGATATAGAGCGTGTAGAAAGGGCCTCCATGAGAAGGTGATATTTGAGAAAAATCATGAAAGAGACCAGGGAACAAGCCACCTGACTATCTGAGAGAAGAGCACTCCAGAAGCTGTAGGTACAAAGGTCCTGAGGCAGGAGTATAAGCCAGTGGGGATGGGGTGGCCTAAGTGAAAGAGAATGATAGAGTAAGAATGAGACAAGAGGGGTGTGAGGGGCAGACCACATAAAGCCTTGGAGGCATTTGTAAGAACTCTGGCTTTTCCTTTGAATGAGCTGAGGAATTCCTGGAGACCTGGGACAGAGGAGTGACATAAAATATCTTACAGCTTAAAAGGCTTCCTCTGAATAGTGGGTAGAAAACAAATTTTAGTAGGGTGACACGGGCAGAAAGAGGGAGAGAGTTAGGGAGCTGCTGCTCTAATTCAGATGAGAGCTGACGATGGATTAACCCAGGGTGGTGGCAGCAGAGATGAGGAGGTTAGATTCTGCACGGATATATATATACATATATATATTTGGAGGTGCAGCCAAGGATTTGCTGATGTGTTGAATGGAGAGTGTGACAGAAAAGGAATCAGTGACCACTCAAGGCTTTGGGCCCAGTAACTAGAAGAATGGAATTAAAGGTTGAGGGAAGGGTGAGTTAGAAGTGAAGGTCCGCAGCTGTCTGGGATGTGGCAGAAAACAAGGGAGACCTTCGGACTTGGAGTCAGAGCCCCTGAGACTGACCATCAGCTTGACCTGGGTGGTCCAGCGTGCTTCACACAGTACCCTTGGCCTTGGTTTCTCCCTTTACCTGCCAATGCCCAGCCCTTCAGAAAGCACAGACTCAGCCAACAGCCCAAACCTGTGAAGTGGGAATTCCAGCTCTACAGGTCATCTCTGCATATCATGATGCTTTAGAAAAACACCATGTCTTACTGTGCAGGTAGATGATGCAGATTATCCCAAGAGGACAAATTACCGAAAGCCAACATTCAATGTAGGCACATCTGTTGTGTTCCAGGCACTATTCCAGGCACTGCTCCTATGTTATCCACACATATACACAGGCATGGGGCTCGTGGGGTCTCTAGGGACTGTGAGGCTGTTGGGTTCCCTGGCTGTGTGCTGAGATTATTGTCCCGTATGTCCCTTCTCTACATTAGGCTTCTCAGAAGTGGAGGCCAAGTCTGGGACTCTCTCTGTAGTACAACAGTTACCATGAGCAACCTAGTCTCTGCCTATGTACTTTCAGTGATGGGAACCTCCCTACCCCATGAGGCAGCCCATGCCATCACTACAGCTGGTGGTAGGAAGCCTTCACCAAAATCTGATCCTACAGTTTCTCTCCAGTAGCCCCCATTTAACTTCTGGAGCCACCAGGAAAATTTCCTCTCCTTTCCAAATCACAAGTTTTCAGAGAGTTACAAGCAGCCCTTAAATCTTCATTTGATGCCAATGATAATAGCACTCGCTAACATCTGAATCATACTTTATAAATCACACTTGACCAAAGTATTTTCACAGACATTATCCCATTCGCCATCCATAACAGCTAAAAATTAATTGCTAAATATTATTCAGCTCTCAGTACCAAATGGGACAATGAATGGCAAAACCCTTGATAAAATTTGTGATGATTTTACTCTGTGTGATTATTCCAATTCTTTAGATGAGACGTCAAGACCCAGAAGTTAAGCCACTTAGAATATCTGAGTAAATTAGTGTTAAAAGATAATCCAAAAATGTAAAATCATACAGACATAAAATGAACATGTGATGACTTGCTTTATTCTATCAGTAATTTATTTTATTCTATCATTAATCAATGAAGATTAGGAAGATACTATAACTGGTTCAAAAGAAAACCCAAAGAACAACCACATCCATAGACAAGAAATATTCAAATAAACGTGCAAATGGAGGTAAAATTATCTGGGGGAAGTTGCATGGGTCACCGGAACATCTTCCTGATGGTTCAGAAAGTGCGTATCCATCAGGCGTCTAACAACCTATAAAACAGGTTCCATAAAATCAAAATCGGGTAACCCAGAGGGGTGTCCTCTAGAATGGAGGGTCTAGACAATCATAGCTTTCCACTGAAGCACAAATTTCCTCCCTACCCTTGCACAGCTGGGATCTGAACTTGGTTCTTTACGACTCTTTCCACTTCATCACAGTGTCCTCTAAGAAAAGCTGTTTAAAACATTCACTGACTTTTTTTAAGCCTCAATCATATAATGGTTAGACTTTAAATTGCTGGCAGCATAGGAGAGAAAGTGCAGAAAAAGGCTCCAAAAAAGAATGAGTTTAGTAGCAACATTACATCTCTGACTGTCCTCATTTTTCCATGTCAGGAATAGCCTTTCCCTTCCTCTTTCCAGCAGCCTATTTCTTATTCAATAACATGTTGTGCTGGGTATTTCCAGCCTGAGTCTCCTCCCGCATGCTCCTTAGAGAGGGCTCCATTGTGCAGTAAAAGGAGGTGAGGGGTTCTGCCTGGTTTGGGTTTTAGGGAAAGTCTATAGTGTTTCAATAGCCTCTTTGTTCTGTCTCTCAATAGTTCCTGTGTCTTAAGAAATTACAAAATTTCGTTCTTCCTATTGCATTAGTACTTTGCAAAAAAAAAATAAAGTTCTAAGGCTTAAGAACGGCATTTATAATAACTTCACAGGTCTAACCTGCACTTAACTGCCAGCAGTTTAAACAGAAGGTTCCTTGAGAGGTGAGCAATAAAGCAGCCATTTTAGTACTTGTTCTCCAGAGATGCTTCTATCAACTCTCACTTGCCCCCTTAACCGGCGCTGGTTTCTGTATAATCCATAGAAAGAGGAGACACACCAACCAGCTCTCACACATGTGCGTGGGTCAGGGCCTTTTATTAAGTGCGTTTTTCCCAAATGGCAATGTTTAGCATACTCTGATGGCACATGCTTAAATACTTCATCAATTTCAATGTGATGTCAATTTCTCCGGCCAGGCAAGGTGGCCTTCTAGGCTCCTGCTGGGTGAGGGAGGGGAGCCAATTCCAGAGTAGAATGTGACTCTGAAAAGGTACAGCTTTCATTCCAGATGTTGCTTATTCCTACTCCTTCCATTCAGCCTGTGTTTCCACCAGCACTAGCTCAGAAATTGTAAAAGCTGGACACAGCTTCTCTGTCTGATTGGGGAATGGAGCTTGTCTATTTCCCCCTTTTCTTTTCTCCTCTTCTCCCTTCCTTCTTGAGAGCTGGGTCTGCCTTGTTCATCTCTGTATCCAGCATCTATATCAGTACCTGGCTCAAAGCTGGTGCTGAGACAGTGTTCACTAAATCAAATGGAAATCAATCCATTGGTTCAATTTTCATCTACTCATCAAATATTCACTTGCTACCTGTTATGAGCTATGTTCTCCACAAAGAGCTGGGGCTGTCGCGGTGAATCAGATAAGGTTCTGGCTTTCAAAAGGCTTATTAGTGAGAGAGAAAGGTAATAAACAAATACATGGACACATGATATCATTAATGAATCATAACGTTTCATGTAGAAATAAGGGCTCTGAAGAAAAAAGGCAGGGTAAAGTCACAGAGAGTGAGAGTGCTGAGAGGGGAGATAATTCACTTTACCTTCTATCCATCCATCCATCTATCTAACAAAAACTCACTGAGCATTTTCTTATCCACTCAGGGAGGACTTGTTGGACAAAGAGATAAAGGTAAAACAAATTATCTCCCTTCTCAACACCACCACTCTGTCACTCTTTGATGGGCAACGGACAAGAATATGCTAGCATTTATTGAGTATCTACTGCATGTCAGCGTGTCATATATGGTGTCAGACCTTTTATACACAGTCATCTGATTTAATCCTTAAAATATAATCGTCCCAGGAGACAGTCCTTATTACTTGAGGTCCACCATGGAGGATACAGAGGCTAAAAGTCATTCAAGTACCTTGCCCAAGATCACCTACCTACAGAATGTAGAGCCAAGATTTGAGTCTAGATTCCTCTACCTCTAAAATGCATGCTTTGTGTGTCATACTGTAACAGCTCTGGACCTGAAGCATCATGCCAGATACTATGGGAGACGTAAAATGGTCAGACAGCAGCCTTTGACCTTGTCAAAGAGATCACAAGCCACTGAAGAAATGGGATATATTCACATAGCCACAACCAAGGCAAAGAGGACATGTATTTGAAGAACGAGAAAAAGGGATGAGTTGGAATGACCCAGGAAGCAACATGAACGTTTAAAATGGGTTCATAAAGGCAGAATAGATCTACAAATTAGAGATGAAGTTGAATGAGGGAAGGGAGACTATTTACTCCATTGAGCATCCACGATGCGTCAGGCATATAGGAGATACAAAAACATATGTAACACATGCCCTTGGGCTGAAGGACAAGCTCACTTCTAGCTCAGACACCAGGGGACCAGAACCTGACGTGCATCCCCCTTGGGTAGAGCCCAGAGAGCCATAAGGGCGCTCAGAAAATGAAGACTCCACTCTATGGTTTTCTCTTCTCTTGAAGCTGGGTACATTTCACCACAAAAATAGGATTTCTATAGTGGGTTTCTACCTTGGCTTCATTGAGTACCACAAATGTTATCTGTATTTCTAGGTAAGCCTGGCTTTCAGCAAAATAAAAGTTCAGAAAAGAGCTCCAAAGCCCACTCAGATGGGAACAGCCTAACCTCTCAGAGCCTTGGCTTCCTCATCAGTAAAATAAGATGATGACTCAAAGAATTCAAAAGTCATTGTTAAGATGGAAAGATGTCACCTTGCAAAGGACTTGGCAGAGTGCCTGGCCCATGCCAGATGCTCAGTAAATAGCAGCTTCAACCGGCCTCCCTTGTCTCTCCTTTTCTATAAAAGGTATACGGTAGTCGAGAAGCCCTGCAACCATCCTGCTTCTTCTTATACTGTTTTCAATACATATATCCAATGGGACATCAAGTCCTGCCAATTCTCCTGTTCATAGTGTCTCTCACATCCAATTCTTCCTTTTATTCCCACAACTTCCAATCTAGTTGGACTATGATGGCTTCGTTTTTAATATTTTTATTGAAGTATATTAATTTACAACACTGTGTTAGTTTCAGGTGTACAGCAAACCGACTCAGTTATATACATAGTTCCCTGTGCTATACTGTAGGTCCTTGTTGTTTATTTCATATATAGTAGTGTGTGTATGTTACTCCCAAATTCCTAATTTATCCCTCCCCCCCACTTTCCCCTTGGGTAACCATAAGTTTGTTTTCCATGTCTGGAGTCTGTTTCTGTTTTGTAAATAAGTTCATATATATATACATATATATATTTGGAGGTGCAGCCAAGGATTTGCTGATGTGTTGAATGGAGAGTGTGACAGAAAAGGAATCAGTGACCACTCAAGGCTTTGGGCCCAGTAACTAGAAGAATGGAATTAAAGGTTGAGGGAAGGGTGAGTTAGAAGTGAAGGTCCGCAGCTGTCTGGGATGTGGCAGAAAACAAGGGAGACCTTCGGACTTGGAGTCAGAGCCCCTGAGACTGACCATCAGCTTGACCTGGGTGGTCCAGCGTGCTTCACACAGTACCCTTGGCCTTGGTTTCTCCCTTTACCTGCCAATGCCCAGCCCTTCAGAAAGCACAGACTCAGCCAACAGCCCAAACCTGTGAAGTGGGAATTCCAGCTCTACAGGTCATCTCTGCATATCATGATGCTTTAGAAAAACACCATGTCTTACTGTGCAGGTAGATGATGCAGATTATCCCAAGAGGACAGATTACCGAAAGCCAACATTCAATGTAGGCACATCTGTTGTGTTCCAGGCACTATTCCAGGCACTGCTCCTAGGTTATCCACACATATACACAGGCATGGGGCTCGTGGGGTCTCTAGGGACTGTGAGGCTGTTGGGTTCCCTGGCTGTGTGCTGAGATTATTGTCCCGTATGTCCCTTCTCTACATTAGGCTTCTCAGAAGTGGAGGCCAAGTCTGGGACTCTCTCTGTAGTACAACAGTTACCATGAGCAACCTAGTCTCTGCCTATGTACTTTCAGTGATGGGAACCTCCCTACCCCATGAGGCAGCCCATGCCATCACTACAGCTGGTGGTAGGAAGCCTTCACCAAAATCTGATCCTACAGTTTCTCTCCAGTAGCCCCCATTTAACTTCTGGAGCCACCAGGAAAATTTCCTCTCCTTTCCAAATCACAAGTTTTCAGAGAGTTACAAGCAGCCCTTAAATCTTCATTTGATGCCAATGATAATAGCACTCGCTAACATCTGAATCATACTTTATAAATCACACTTGACCAAAGTATTTTCACAGACATTATCCCATTCGCCATCCATAACAGCTAAAAATTAATTGCTAAATATTATTCAGCTCTCAGTACCAAATGGGACAATGAATGGCAAAACCCTTGATAAAATTTGTGATGATTTTACTCTGTGTGATTATTCCAATTTTTTAGATGAGACGTCAAGACCCAGAAGTTAAGCCACTTAGAATATCTGAGTAAATTAGTGTTAAAAGATAATCCAAAAATGTAAAATCATACAGACATAAAATGAACATGTGATGACTTGCTTTATTCTATCAGTAATTTATTTTATTCTATCATTAATCAATGAAGATTAGGAAGATACTATAACTGGTTCAAAAGAAAACCCAAAGAACAACCACATCCATAGACAAGAAATATTCAAATAAACGTGCAAATGGAGGTAAAATTATCTGGGGGAAGTTGCATGGGTCACCGGAACCTCTTCCTGATGGTTCAGAAAGTGCGTATCTATCAGGCGTCTAACAACCTAAAAACAGGTTCCATAAAATCAAAATCGGGTAACCCAGAGGGGTGTCCTCTAGAATGGAGGGTCTAGACAATCATAGCTTTCCACTGAAGCACAAATTTCCTCCCTACCCTTGCACAGCTGGGATCTGAACTTGGTTCTTTACGACTCTTTCCACTTCATCACAGTGTCCTCTAAGAAAAGCTGTTTAAAACATTCACTGACTTTTTTTAAGCCTCAATCTTATAATGGTTAGACTTTAAATTGCTGGCAGCATAGGAGAGAAAGTGCAGAAAAAGGCTCCAAAAAAGAATGAGTTTAGTAGCAACATTACATCTCTGACTGTCCTCATTTTTCCATGTCAGGAATAGCCTTTCCCTTCCTCTTTCCAGCAGCCTATTTCTTATTCAATAACATGTTGTGCTGGGTATTTCCAGCCTGAGTCTCCTCCCGCATGCTCCTTAGAGAGGGCTCCATTGTGCAGTAAAAGGAGGTGAGGGGTTCTGCCTGGTTTGGGTTTTAGGGAAAGTCTATAGTGTTTCAATAGCCTCTTTGTTCTGTCTCTCAATAGTTCCTGTGTCTTAAGAAATTACAAAATTTCGTTCTTCCTATTGCATTAGTACTTTGCAAAAAAAAAATAAAGTTCTAAGGCTTAAGAACGGCATTTATAATAACTTCACAGGTCTAACCTGCACTTAACTGCCAGCAGTTTAAACAGAAGGTTCCTTGAGAGGTGAGCAATAAAGCAGCCATTTTAGTACTTGTTCTCCAGAGATGCTTCTATCAACTCTCACTTGCCCCCTTAACCGGCGCTGGTTTCTGTATAATCCATAGAAAGAGGAGACACACCAACCAGCTCTCACACATGTGCGTGGGTCAGGGCCTTTTATTAAGTGCGTTTTTCCCAAATGGCAATGTTTAGCATACTCTGATGGCACATGCTTAAATACTTCATCAATTTCAATGTGATGTCAATTTCTCCGGCCAGGCAAGGTGGCCTTCTAGGCTCCTGCTGGGTGAGGGAGGGGAGCCAATTCCAGAGTAGAATGTGACTCTGAAAAGGTACAGCTTTCATTCCAGATGTTGCTTATTCCTACTCCTTCCATTCAGCCTGTGTTTCCACCAGCACTAGCTCAGAAATTGTAAAAGCTGGACACAGCTTCTCTGTCTGATTGGGGAATGGAGCTTGTCTATTTCCCCCTTTTCTTTTCTCCTCTTCTCCCTTCCTTCTTGAGAGCTGGGTCTGCCTTGTTCATCTCTGTATCCAGCATCTATATCAGTACCTGGCTCAAAGCTGGTGCTGAGACAGTGTTCACTAAATCAAATGGAAATCAATCCATTGGTTCAATTTTCATCTACTCATCAAATATTCACTTGCTACCTGTTATGAGCTATGTTCTCCACAAAGAGCTGGGGCTGTCGCGGTGAATCAGATAAGGTTCTGGCTTTCAAAAGGCTTATTAGTGAGAGAGAAAGGTAATAAACAAATACATGGACACATGATATCATTAATGAATCATAACGTTTCATGTAGAAATAAGGGCTCTGAAGAAAAAAGGCAGGGTAAAGTCACAGAGAGTGAGAGTGCTGAGAGGGGAGATAATTCACTTTACCTTCTATCCATCCATCCATCTATCTAACAAAAACTCACTGAGCATTTTCTTATCCACTCAGGGAGGACTTGTTGGACAAAGAGATAAAGGTAAAACAAATTATCTCCCTTCTCAACACCACCACTCTGTCACTCTTTGATGGGCAACGGACAAGAATATGCTAGCATTTATTGAGTATCTACTGCATGTCAGCGTGTCATATATGGTGTCAGACCTTTTATACACAGTCATCTGATTTAATCCTTAAAATATAATCGTCCCAGGAGACAGTCCTTATTACTTGAGGTCCACCATGGAGGATACAGAGGCTAAAAGTCATTCAAGTACCTTGCCCAAGATCACCTACCTACAGAATGTAGAGCCAAGATTTGAGTCTAGATTCCTCTACCTCTAAAATGCATGCTTTGTGTGTCATACTGTAACAGCTCTGGACCTGAAGCATCATGCCAGATACTATGGGAGACGTAAAATGGTCAGACAGCAGCCTTTGACCTTGTCAAAGAGATCACAAGCCACTGAAGAAATGGGATATATTCACATAGCCACAACCAAGGCAAAGAGGACATGTATTTGAAGAACGAGAAAAAGGGATGAGTTGGAATGACCCAGGAAGCAACATGAACGTTTAAAATGGGTTCATAAAGGCAGAATAGATCTACAAATTAGAGATGAAGTTGAATGAGGGAAGGGAGACTATTTACTCCATTGAGCATCCACGATGCGTCAGGCATATAGGAGATACAAAAACATATGTAACACATGCCCTTGGGCTGAAGGACAAGCTCACTTCTAGCTCAGACACCAGGGGACCAGAACCTGACATGCATCCCCCTTGGGTAGAGCCCAGAGAGCCATAAGGGCGCTCAGAAAACGAAGACTCCACTCTATGGTTTTCTCTTCTCTTGAAGCTGGGTACATTTCACCACAAAAATAGGATTTCTATAGTGGGTTTCTACCTTGGCTTCATTGAGTACCACAAATGTTATCTGTATTTCTAGGTAAGCCTGGCTTTCAGCAAAATAAAAGTTCAGAAAAGAGCTCCAAAGCCCACTCAGATGGGAACAGCCTAACCTCTCAGAGCCTTGGCTTCCTCATCAGTAAAATAAGATGATGACTCAAAGAATTCAAAAGTCATTGTTAAGATGGAAAGATGTCACCTTGCAAAGGACTTGGCAGAGTGCCTGGCCCATGCCAGATGCTCAGTAAATAGCAGCTTCAACCGGCCTCCCTTGTCTCTCCTTTTCTATAAAAGGTATACGGTAGTCGAGAAGCCCTGCAACCATCCTGCTTCTTCTTATACTGTTTTCAATACATATATCCAATGGGTCATCAAGTCCTGCCAATTCTCCTGTTCATAGTGTCTCTCACATCCAATTCTTCCTTTTATTCCCACAACTTCCAATCTAGTTGGACTATGATGGCTTCGTTTTTAATATTTTTATTGAAGTATATTAATTTACAACACTGTGTTAGTTTCAGGTGTACAGCAAACCGACTCAGTTATATACATAGTTCCCTGTGCTATACTGTAGGTCCTTGTTGTTTATTTCATATATAGTAGTGTGTGTATGTTACTCCCAAATTCCTAATTTATCCCTCCCCCCCACTTTCCCCTTGGGTAACCATAAGTTTGTTTTCCATGTCTGGAGTCTGTTTCTGTTTTGTAAATAAGTTCATTTGTATCATTTTTTTAGATTCTACAAATAAATGATATCATATGATATTTTTCTCTCTCTGTAAAGGGAACCCCTCTACACTACTGGTGGGAATGTAAATTGGTGCAGCCACTATGGAGAACAGTACTGAGGTTCCTTAAAAAACTAAAAATAGAGTTACCATATGATCCAGCAATCTCACTCCTGGGCATATATCTGGAAAAGATGAAAACACTAATTTGAAAAGATACATGCACCCCAATCTTCATAGCAGCACTATTTACAATAGCCAAGACATGAAAGCAACCTAAGTGTCCATCAAGAGACGAATGGATAAAGAAGATGTAGTATG
>NC_041227.1:15894950-15903098 GCF_002837175.3 Physeter macrocephalus | reverse complement strand
CGGGAAGATCCCACATGCCGCGGAGCGGCTGGGCCCGTGAGCCATGGCCGCTGAGCCTGCGCGTCCGGAGCCTGTGCTCCGCAATGGGAGAGGCCACAACAGTGAGAGGCCCGCGTACCGCATAATAAAAAGGCACAATCCAAGGAGTGACATGAAAGAGCCCACACCAAAGTGGTCCTTCCTTAGCACATTTCATCTGAGAAGGCATTATTCTCACCAAAAACAGCAAAATACAACTCTCTTCAAGGGATGGAGGCAGGAGCCGAGCCCAGGAGAAGAACATTCAAGCTGCAGAAACACTGTGGCCGTGACTGGAGCGAAATGCAGGCCACCCAGGGGGAGCCACTGTGCTGAGACATCAGCTGATAGGGACCTAATTCCAAAGGTACCACAGAGGATTTGCAGATGCCCAGACCAAAGACATTCTGCAAAGAGAAATGGGTGTGACATGTCCACACTGGTTGGTGAGGAACAAGAGGGACCAGAGGCGAAGTGGGACAAGGGGAGGATGGGGCAGTCAGCAAGCAAGAAAAAAGACAGGTCCCTATCCACCCACCCCAGTCACAGCTCCCAGAGAAGAGCATGTACAAACCAATAGCAGAGCCTAAGTATGTATTTCTAGATGGGGAATGTTCTTAGGCTACAGTGACTTTTCTCTATGGAAGGCTTCCTTGCCCAAACCCCATGCAAAAAAAAAAAACAAACAGGCTAGGCCCTCAACACACCCTCTTACTGTACTATGCTTTCAATGCCTTTATCATTTTTGTAGCTGTCTAAAGTGTTTGTCTAAAGTGTGCCTCTTTGCACTAGTCTAAGGGTGAAAGAAAACCAGGGGCCTTTTCTGATCTCCTCTCACATCCCCAGTGCTCAGTACTCTGCCACTAGCTGTGGCTCAATGACCTTTATGCAGGGTCCACCTCTTCTGAGTTTCAGTTATTTTATGCCCAAAAAGGATATTTTAAGTACCATCCTCAAGTTTGACAGAGGACTCCAAGAGATAAAATGCATAGAATATTTTGGTCCTCACTGGCCTGTAAGAAGTGTTCAATAAATGTCTATCATTACTTGCTTGCTTTGGTCAGGGGTCCATAAAGGCTTGTTGCATAAATGGAGAAACGCTTACGTTAATTACATATTAAGCTCTGCAACAGAGCCTTGGCATCCACAAAGGTTAAAATTTAGCACTTCCACTCTTCACGAGAAGGGCTCATGGCTCGTCGTCATGTGACGTTTTTCTGTAGCATCCATTTCAATCATCCATTTATTTAGACCAAAACCCAGACATGATTTGAAGGGGAAAGACGTCTTTCAACAGGGCTTCCCAGCTCAGCCAAAACTCTCGTGTTAAGGACATACAGGCAGAAGTCCAGATGCCTGGCTGCCAAACAGGCTGAGGTTGGGAAAGTGTCACATTGTAGAAGGGGTACCAAGAAGTCCCCAGACACCCAGAGGTTATCAGCCCATAGTAAGATCAGAGCTCACCAGCTGCTGGAACTGACCCAACCACTCTAAAGCCAACCTTTTGGCGGACTGGCTTGTGGCTGGGTATGCAGAGCCTTCAGGTTATAGCAACTTTTGCCCAATGCCTGGAGCTGAGCTGGCACGAGAAAGCCCAGCCTAACGAACAGTGCTGCCCACTGAAGACTCAGCAGCTTACTCCTCCCCT
This sequence comes from Physeter macrocephalus, assembly GCF_002837175.3. Taxonomy (NCBI): domain Eukaryota; kingdom Metazoa; phylum Chordata; class Mammalia; order Artiodactyla; family Physeteridae; genus Physeter; species Physeter macrocephalus. The sequence continues at coordinate 15,901,432 of NC_041227.1, read as the reverse complement.
CCTTCAGGCGCTGGAGGGCACCACCACCACCAACCGGCTTCAGTTCTCTGGAATGATGCAAATCAGGCAGAGGACACAGGAAGCACAACCTCCACCCTGGCCAGAATCTCCCACTTTCCCTGCTGCTACATCCCCTGCATTCCTTTTTTCTTGCATAAAAGATCTGAAGGCGCCCAATTAATCTCTCACCATAGAGCTCAAAACAAGAAACCTCACTGCCATTATTTAAGCCCCCTTCGCTCCAGGGGAGTCTGGTCATGAGTTGAACCTCATTCATTAGGGTCGACCCACGGGTGAAAAGAGCAGTCAAAATACGGGAGGATCTGGGTCCTGTCCACCTCCAAGAACACCTTCCACACCTCTATGCCAACTACCTCCCCACTGAGTCAAGAAGATTTCTAAAAAGCAAACATGAGAGTGCAGAGGAGATTCCAGTTTAGAATCTCAGAGCTGGAGGACCCAAAAGGGCTTCTGCTGGAATGTCTGTCTTCCCAAGCAGACAAGAAAAGCAAGAGTGGATTCTTCCCTTCTGAGGACAAATGCAAGAACTTGCGAGCTGCTCTTCCTATTCCGTCACCGAGCTCTCCAAACCATCCTCCCCAACAAGAGCAACACGACCTTTCTAAAACACAAATCCAGCCACACCACTGCCCTGCACTGGCTTCACCTGAAACTTAGAACAGAAGCCATATCCCTGGAGAGGGCCCACAAGGCCCTACGTGGAGAGCACCCCTTCTACTCCTCCAGCTTCTCCGGAGCCACATTCCTCGTGTGCTGTCCACCCCCAACCCCACCTCACTGGTCTTCATTCTGTTCCCTGAACAGACCAGGCTCTCTCCCACCTCAGAGCCTCTGCACCTGCTGTGCCATCTACCCAAGAAGCCCCCCAACTTTGCACTGGCGAGCACCTTCTCTTTGGTCAAGTCCCAATAGCATCTCCTTGGAGAACCCTTTCCCACCCACCATATATAAAGTCCACACACGGCTGTTTTTACCTCGAGTGCTTGCTTGTTTTTAGTCACGGTATTCACTATAATTTGCAATTTGTTTGGCTCTGATGTTTTAGTTTTTCTCTCTCCACTGGCGTATAAGTTTTCATGAAGGCAGAAAATCTCTCATCTTACTCAGTGTTTAGTTCCTGTGTCTGGCACACAGTAGGAGTTCAATAAACTAGCTGAATGAACGAATAAATGAATGAGCTCACCCACCATTTTGCAGATGACATGAATATTCACTAGCATCATTTGTGAGCCAGGCATTGTAGAAGGAGCTATGCATATATGTGTGTATCATATTACATACAATACATATTATATATAGTACTTATATATTATAAATATTTCTGGTTTTATATATTATAATAATTATAACATATAAATGTACTGTTAAATGTATTTATATATTGTTTTATATGATATTTACATACCATATATTGATACGTGTGTGTGTATATATACATACACGTACATACGTTTATATATGCTCATCTAAGCCTCACTGGTTGCTCTGGGACAGGCATTATCATCACCATTTTACAGATAAGGAAACAGGAGCACAAAGAGGTTAAATAATTTGCCCTAAGTCACATAGCTAATAAATGACAACAATTTGACTTTGGTGATCAGTAACCACCGCTGGTGGATAGTTCCAGATCTCAGATCTGGAACTAAGCACGTCCCCCAGGGCGGAGCACAGGGCCATGTGGTAAATGAAAAGGTCTGTTTTTTGCACCCCTGCATCTGCTAGGCCACTCGGGTGTCAGAGCCCAGGGAGAAGGCGTGCTGGCCACCCTGCCCCTGTGATGGCCGCTGGCAAATTACTCCCTCTCCCAAGCTCTATTTTATATCCTGCAGGAAGTCGGCTACCAGGGAGGGTTTAAACGTGTCTGCCAGAGCGTCTGCTGCCTCTCCTGGGGCTAATCTGCCATGAAGCAGATGCAAAGCTTCATTTATCACTTCCAATGCAACATGAAAGAGACAAAACTCCAGCAGACGCTTCCTGCTTCCCGTGTCCAACAGGGCAGGGCCTCTCCCACCAGGGCCTCTGAGGGGCCGGCTCCCCTGTGGGAGGGCTGCCTGCACCACCCCCTGCGCCGGTGCCCAAACACCCTGCAGTGGGTCCAGAGCTCTGCAGTCTAGAGATGGGCCACCGCGCCTCTCTGTCCATCGGGTTATTTTTCTCTTTCAATTGAGGTGAAATTCACAGAGCATAAAATTAATCATTTACAAATGTACAACTTGTGGCATTTTTGGTACCTTCACAACGTTGTGCAACCACCACCTTGATCTAATTCTAAAACATTTTATCACTTTCAAAGAAGAACCCCACCACCACCATTAAGCAGTCACTCCCCATCCCCCTTCTCCTAGCCCCTGGCAACGACAAATCTGCTTTTTGTCTCTATGGATTCTCCTATTCTGGACATTTTACATAGATGGAATCATATAATGTGTGACCTTTGTGTCTGGCTTCTTTCACTTAGCGTCATGTTCTAGAGGTTCACCCATGTTGTAGCATGGATCAGTATGTCCACTGGGGTTTGGACCACTTGCCAGTTGGAGATGTCAAAGTGTCTGGTGAGGGGTACAGATAATGCACAGGAGATAGCCTGTCTCTTCTCCCCTGACCTGCTGAGAAGTCTCCCCTGACCCGCTGAGAAGTGGGAGAATCAGAGTCATACTCACCTGGAAACGTTCTCCAACTGCAAAAGACCAAAGGGGGGAAATGCACCCCACCTCCATGCATCACCCTGGGGAGTGCCACAGGTGGCAGGGCTAGACCAGTTAGGGACACCAGAGTCCAGCCTTGCCCAGCCCTGGAAGGTCCAGCAATCATAAAGAGGAAGGGGAACATTAATATTTATGTGCCTGCACATACCACAGGGAGATCAGCTCGGTGCTTTGTGACCACTTAGAGGGGTGGGATAGGGAGGGTGGGAGGGAGATGCAAGAGGGAGGAGATATGGGGATATATGTATATGTATAGCTGATCCATTGTTATACAGCAGCAACCAACACACCATTGTAAAGCAATTATACTCCAATAAAGATGTTAAAAAAAAAAAAGAAAACAAAATTTATGTGCCTGTACGCTTTTGCTAAACAAAACAAAACCCGGCAATCCCAAGAACTAAGCAACCTCAAGAGTTTAAATTTTGCTGTATTTTAGCTGCTAGTATAACATATTGTGGCCTGATCCCACTGTGGCATCAGCAGAGAACGTGACACAGGTCAGAATGTTATCAGTTCTTTAGACAAGAGCCTCGAGCTGTGGCTATAAATGCGACCGCTGAATTCTCTGGCAAAAAAATCAGTCCCAGTGCTGAACATCCATTATCTTCAGGCGGGAACCTCAGCATCATTTGCGGTACATACTTGTCTAGTTCTTGCTCCAAGTTTTCCTTTCTTTCTTCCCCCAACATCATGGCCACTCCCTTCTGCCAAAAAAACAGCAAGGTTTCTCAACCTCAGCACTGCTGACATTTTGAGCAGGTTATTCCTTGTCCTGAGGGGGGTGGGAGGGGCTTCCCTGTGCATTGTAGGATGTTTAGTAGCATCCTGGCCTCTACCCACTGGACGCCAGCAGCACCCCTCCCTGGTAATGACAGCCAAAAAATGTCTCCAGACTTTGCCAAATGTTACCTGGGAGGTAAAACAAACCTCAGCTGAGAACCACTGTTTTAAAGTCAGGTGACGGCTTCCCAGGTGGCGCAGTGGTTAAGAATCCACCTGCCAACGCAAGGTACGAGCCCTGGTCCGGGAGGATCCCACATGCCGTGGAGCAACTACGCCCGTGCACCACAACTACTGAGCCTGCGCTCTAGAGCCCACGTGCCACAACTACTGAAGCCCATGCGCCTAGAGCCCGTGATCCCCAAGAGAAGCCACCGCAATGAGAAGCCCAAGCACCGCAACAAAGAGTAGCCTCCACTCACCACAACTAGACAAAGCCCACGTGCAGCAACAAACGGGGTTCTGACCGGGTTGTCTGAGAATGGTAGGTATGGGATCTTGTGCCCTGCTTACAAAACAGGTTAATTACAAACAACTCTCAATTATCCAGGGGCCAATTATCCACCTTACCCTTGCCCCGTCCCCACACTACCTGCAGGCTGCCCGATTCAGCATCACAAGCAGCTGGCACTATGGCGAAGAAGAAGGAATTTAAAAACCAAGAATGCAGACTCACGGGGAAGTTGGATAATTGATTTTGTTTTGTTTAGGAAGCAGAGACATGAGCATGTTAAAATGCATCCTCCTTGCATCTCGTGGGTGCTTTAATGCTGCCCATTACCCCATCCCCTGGGAGCAGAGGCACTAAAGGGAGGTGGGAATGGGTCTCTTCCTGTCCTGTCTGGATGGCAGGACAACCCTGCCCTTCTCCATGAGGCAGGGAAAATTCTAATACTACCAATCTCCCTCCAAGTGCCAACCTGTATCTCCTTCAGGCAAATAAACAGGTAGAGAGGTCTTCTCGTGGTTGACTAGCCCATACACAGTATCACAATATTTGAGGCAATAGAAGACTAACATACGCACAAACAGGGAGAGCCCCACTCTCATTAAAAAAAAAAAAAGCTAAACTAAAATTTCATTCAATGTTTCATCCACTCTAGCCATTGGTCCCTTCCTCTCCTCCCCATGACAGCCAAACTTCTTATGAGAGCTGCCCTCGGGTTCAAGATGGCAGAGTAGAAGGACGTGCACTCACTCCCTCTTCACCAGAATCACAACTAACTGCTGAATAATCAACAAGAAGACACGGGAACTCACCAGAAAAGATACCCCATATCCAAAGACAGAGAAGCAACAATGAGACAGTAGGAGGGGCGCGATCACAATAAAATCAAATCCCATAACTGCTGGGTGGGTGACTCATAAACTGGAGAACAATTACACCACAGAAGTCCAGCCACTGGAGTGAAGGTTCTGAGCCCCACATCAGGCTTCCCAACCTGGGGGTCTGGCAACGGGAGGAGGATTTCCCAGAAAATCAGACTTTGAAGGCTAGTGGGATTTGACTGCAGGATTTTGACAGGACTCGGGGAAACACAGACTCCACTCTTGGAGGGCACACACAAAGCAGTGTGCACATCAGGGCTCAGGGGAAGGAGCAGTGACCCCATAGGAGACTGAACCAGACCTAGCTGCTAGTGTTAGAGGGTACCCTGCAGAGGCAGGGAGCAGCTATGGCTCAAGTTGGGGACAAGGACACTGGCAACAGAAGTTCTGGGAAGTACTCCTTGGCGTGAGCCCTCCCAGAGTCCGCCATGAGCCACACCAAAAAGCCTTTGGGCTCCAGGGCTGGGTCGCCCCAGGCCAAGCAACCAAAAGGGAGGGAACTCAGCCCCACCCATCAGCAGACAAGCAGATTAAACTTCTACTGAGCTCTGCCCAACAGAGCAACACGCAGCTCTACCCACCACCAGTTGCACTCATCAGGAAGCTTGCACAAGCCTCTTAGATAGCCTCATCCACAAGAGGAAAGACAACAGAAGCAAGAAGAACGACAATCTTGCAGCCTGTGGAATGAAAACCACATTCACAGAAAGACTGACAAAATTAAAAGGCAGAGGATTATGTAGCACATGAAGGAACCAGATGAAACCACTCTTAGATAGCCTCATCCACAAGAGGAAAGACAACAGAAGCAAGAAGAACGACAATCCTGCAGCCTGTGGAATGAAAACCACATTCACAGAAAGACTGACAAAATTAAAAGGCAGAGGATTATGTAGCACATGAAGGAACAAGATAAAACCCCAGAAAAACAACTAAATGAAGTGGAGATAGGCAACCTTCCAGAAAAAGAATTCAGAATAATGATAGTGGAGATAATCCAGGACCTCGGAAAAAGAATGGAGGCAAACATTGAGGAGATGCAAGAAATGTTTAACAAAGATGTAGAAGAATTAAAGAACAAACACCTAGAATTAAACAGCAGACAAACAGAGATGAACAATACAATAACAGAAAACAAAAATACACTAGAAGGAATCATAGCAGAATAACTCAAGCAGAAGAATGGATAAGTGACCTGTAGGCAGAATGGTAGAATTCACTGCTGTGGAACAGAATAAAGAAAAAAGAATGAAAAGAAATGAAGACAGCCTAACAGACCTCTGGGACAACATTAAACACAACAACATTCACATTATAGGGGTCCAGAAGGAAAAGAGAGAGAGAAAGGACACGAGAAAATATCTGAAGAGATTACAGTCGAAAACTTTCCTAAAATGGGAAAGGAAATAGCCACCCGAGTCCAGGAAGCGCAGAGAGTCCCATACAGGATAAACCCAAGGAGAAACACGTCGAAACACATAGTAACCAAACTGACAAAAACTAAAGACAAAGAAAAATCCAAACCAGCTCTACAACAAATGCTAAAGGAACTTCTCTAAGTGGGAAAAACGAAAAGAAAAATGAGAAAAAAAAGAAGAAAAGGACCTACAAAAACAAACCCAAAACAATTAAGAAAATGGT
>NC_041227.1:15891791-15893732 GCF_002837175.3 Physeter macrocephalus | reverse complement strand
CAGAAATACAAAGCATCATAAGAGACTACGACAAGCAACTCTATGCCAATAAAATGGACAACCTGGAAGAAATGGACAAATTCTTAGAAAGGTATAACCTTCCAAGACTGAACCTGGAAGAAATAGAAAATATAAACAGACAAATTACAAGTAATGAAATTGAAACTGCGATTAAAAATATTCCAACAAACAAAAGTCCAGAACCAGATGGCTTCACAGGTGAATTCCATCAAACATTTAGAGAAGACCTAACACCCATCCTTTTCAAACTCTTCCAAAATAAATGCAGAGGAATGAACACTACCAAACTCATTCTACAAGGCCACCACCACCCTGGTACCAAAACCAGACAAAGATACTACAAAAAAAGAAAATTACAGAACAAATCACTGATGAATATAGATGCAAAAATCCTCAACAAAACACTAGCAAACAGAATCCAACCACACATTAAAAGGATCATACACCATGATCAACTGGGATTTATCCCAGGGATGCAAGGATTCTTCACTATATGCAAATCAATCAATGTGATACACCATATTAACAAAATGAAGAATAAAAACCATATGATCACCTCAAGAGATGCAGAAAAAGCTTTTGACAAAATTCAACACCCATTTATGACAAAAACGCTCCAGAAAGTGGGCACGGAGGGAACCTACCTCAACATAATAAAGGTCATATACAACAAACCCACAGAAAACATCATTCTCCATGGCGAAAAACTGAAAGCATTTCCTCTAAGATCAGGAAGAAGACAAGGATGTCCACTCTCACCACTATTATTCAACATAGTTTTGGAAGTCCTAGCCACAGCAATCAGAGAAGAAAAAGAAATAAAAGGAATACAAATTGGAAAAGAAGAAGTAAAACTGTCACTGTTTGCGGATGACATGATACTATACATAGAGAATCCTAAAGATGCTACCAGAAAACTACTAGAGCTCATCAATGAATCTGGTCAAAATTAATACACAGAAATCTCTTGCATTCCTATACACTAATAACAAAAGATCAGAATGAGAAATTAGGAAACAATCCCATTCACCATTGCAACAAAAAGAATAAAATACCTAGGAATAAACTTACCTAAGGAGGTAAAAGACCTATAGTCAGAGAGGATAAGACACTGATGGAAGAAATCAAAGAGGACACAAACAGAAGGAGAGATACACCATGTTCTTGGATTGGAAGAATCAATATTGTGAAAATAACTATATTACCCAAAGCAATCTATAGATTCAATGCAATCCCTATCCAATTACCAATGATATTTTTCACAGAACTAGAACAAAAAATCTTAAAATTTGTATGGAGACACAAAATACCCCGAATAGCCAAAGCAATCTGGAGGGAAAAAAACAGCTGGAGGTATCAGGCTCCCTGACTTCAGACTATACTACAAAGCTGCAGTAATCAAGACAATATGGTACTGGCAAAAAAACAGAAATATAGATCAATGGAACAGGATAGAAAGCCCAGAGATAAACTGACACACCTATGCTCAACTAATACATGACAAAGGAGGCAAGGATATACAATGGAGAAAAGACAGTCTCTTCAATAAGTGGTGCTAGGAAAACTGGCCAGCTACATGTAAAAGAATGAAATTAGAACACTCCTTAACACCATACACAAAAATTAACTCAAAATGGATTCGAGACCTAAATGTAAGACCAGACACTATAAATCCCTTAGGAGAAAACATAGGCAGGACACTCCTTGACATAAATCACAGCAAGATCTTTTTTGACCCACCTCCCAGAGTAATGGAAATAAAAACAAAATTAAACAAATGGGACCTAATGAAACTTCAAAGCATTTGCACAGCAAAGGAAACTATAAACAAGACGAAAAGACAACCCTCAGAATGGGAGAAAATATTTTCAAACGAATCAACAGACAAAGGATTAATCTCCAAAATATATAAACAGCTCA
>NC_041227.1:15880034-15891775 GCF_002837175.3 Physeter macrocephalus | reverse complement strand
TCACTAATTATTAGAGAAATGCAAATCAAAACTACAGTGAGGTATCACCTCACACCAGTTAGAATGGGCATCATCAGAAAAATCTACAAACAAAAAATGCTGGAGAGGGTGTGGAGAAAAGGGAACCCTCTTGCACTCTTTGTGCGAATGTAAATTGATACAGCCACTATGGAGAACAGTATGGAGGTTCCTTAAAAAACTAAAAATAGAACTACCGTATGACCCAGAAATCCCACTCCTGGGCATATACCCAGAGAAAACCATAATTCAAAATGACACAGGCACCCCAATGTTCACTGCAGCACTATTTACAATAGCCAGGTCATGGAAGCAACCTAAATGCCCATTAGAGAAAACCATAATTCAAAATGACACAGGCACCCCAATGTTCACTGCAGCACTATTTACAACAGCCAGGTCCTGGAAGCAACCTAAATGCCCATTGACAGACAAATGGATAAAGAAGATGTGGTACATATATACAACGGAATATAACTCAGCCATAAAAAGGAATGAAATTGGGTCATTTGTGGAGACGTGGATGGACCTGGAGACTGTCATACAGAGTTAAGTAAGTCAGAAAAACAAATATTGTATATTAACGCATATATGTGGCATCTAGGAAAATGGTACAGATGAACAGGTTTGCAAGGCAGAAACAGAGACGTAGATGTAGAGAACGTATGGACACCAATGGGGGAAAGCAGGGGGTGGTGGTGGTGGTGGGATGAATTGGGAGACTGGGATTGACATATATACACTAATATGTATAAAATAGATAACTAATAAGAACCTGCTGTTTAAAAAAAATAGATACAGAAGAAAAAAAAAAAAGAGTTGCCCTCACTTACCTTTTCCATCATCTCACCTTCTTCTCACTCTCCAACATGGTACAATCAGCCACGCTACCCCAGAGCTCCACCGAGACTGTTCTCACCAAGGTCCCCAACACTTGTCTACCCTGTCACTGAATCTAATGACCACCCTTCATCCTCATCAAGGATGTAAGATCCCCGAGGCAGCGGATTCTGTCTGGTTTTTTGCTTTTGCACCCCCACTACTAGAACAGTTCCTGGCACATAGTAGGTACTCAGTATATACCTGCTGAATGAATGGGTGAGTGAGTGAATCTCACTTGATTTCCGCAAGGCATTTTCACTACTGACGGTCACTCCCTCCCTCTTGAAATGCGTCCTTCTCTTGGTTTCTAGAAAGCTATATACCACTGGTTCTCCTCCCACTCCTTACCCCTCCTGGGGGACTCTATCTCCACGTTCTTTACGGTATCTACTCTCTTAGCCCGTCCATCAGATGCTCCTCAGGGCCCTGTCCTGGGCCCCATTCTCATTCATAACACTCTCTTCCTGGACCATCTCATGTATTCCCTAAGCCTCAGCTACCCCTTGGAGAGGGCAGTACTGTTCAGGCTGCCCTATGTCCATTCCTCATTTGTCTCTAAGAACATCTGGATCACCCTCTGGAGAGTTACCCTTCCCCACCCTACCCTGCCCCAGGGTCAGCCAATCAGAACCTCACATGGCCCTAGCCAGAGTAAATGGTTCGGGTATGGTCCTGGACCCAATACAAGCCAGGAGAAGTCTGGCCCAGGCTTTGAATGGTTGGCAATGAGCAGTTCTCCCTCTTCCACTGAACTCAGAGTTATAAGGACATGGCCCTCTTCCTTCCCTAGGAGGAAAGCATGCCTAGGAGTTCTGCCAGGTCATAAGAAAGCAAAGTGAAAAGATGAGGGAGACCAGGAACTAATGACTCACGTGAGACCCTCGGTACAGCTATGCTTGAAGAACCCAACCCCAGGAGGTTTTAATTAAACGACCCAATAAATTCCATTTTTTCTTATGCCAGTTTGTGTTGGAGTCCGTTGTGTATAACCAGCAGCCCCAGCTAGAATAATCACTGCCAGGCCTATGTCACCAGGCCTAACTCCACTCTCAGCATCAGACCCACAATGGCCTATGGACATTTTTTATGACCTCTACCACATGGACATGCTGCTGGAACACACTCCCTGGATCAAAATCGGAGCCGAGAGCCCCTCACCATGTGCATGGCCAGCCAATGCCCTCCCACACACTGCTTTCAATCCACCTGTTAGACCCACTGTCCAACAACCACATTGTTGTAACATTATAACCTTAACTTCCTCTCCATTAGGGTCCCACCTGATTCCTGAAAACAGAAATTCAGGAAGCTTCAGTGGGGAAGCTCATGTCCAAGGTGTCTGCCATCAATTCCTTCCCTCCCCAGACATGCAAGCCATTCCCCTGCTGAAAGGTGGGGCCTATTCCTCCCCTCCCCTTAAATCTGCTCTAGCTTTAGTGATTAGTTTTCCCAATAGAATGCAGGGGTCGTGATGCTCTAGGACTTCCAAGGCTAGGTCATCATAAGCCTTGCAGCATCCACTGCCAGGGAAGAAGTCCAACTATCCTGAGAAGGCCCTGACGTAAGGAAGCCCAAGCTAATGAAGAGAAGGCGTGATGCCAGCTAGCCCCCAGCTCTTCTAGCCATCCCAGCCAGGTGCTAGACAGATGGGTAGAAAAGCCGTTCTTGGACATTCCAGCCCCAGCAGATAACAAATGCAGAAGAACCGACATTCAAAATATATGGACCCAGCCATCTTTAACCTTTGAGCCACCCCAGCTGAGGCCCCAAACACTATGGAAAGGTGGCACCTTTCCACCGTGCCCTGCCCTAATTTCCAACCCACAGAATCACAAATACATAGGGCAGTTGTTGGTTGATGCTACTAGATTGGGGGTAGCTTGTTATGCAGCAAAAACTAACTGAACCACTCAGATATTGTTTACCTTTGCCAGGCCATCCCTGAGATCTAACTAACTCCAGCCTCTTCTCTCGAAGGGAGCCCTGGCCAGAAAAACCTCTCTCGTAGAACCGAAATGAAGTTGTCATGTTGTCTGTCTGACTCCCTTACTTAACCATGGCATGTACTTCTCCGGGGCTCGGCACAGTGTCTGGTGCCAAGATATCAGTGTGTATCTGATGAAGAAATGAATGAATGAAAGCCAGGAGGGCTGTGTGTCACTGCCCTCCACAGGAACGCTCTAAGAACCCTAGAACTAACCGAGTCTTCGGGGGCGCCACGGAAGGAAGAAGGACCGGAAATGTTATTATAATAATAGCGACAAGTTCCAAGCCTGGTAATCATTAACTATCCCCAGGAGATCTAGTTAGCTAGCAAAGAAGAAAGGCCCCTCCCCAGGGCTGGGAGTGCCGGTGCCCTGATGGCACTTGGCTTCAAACTGAACTCCCCACGCCTTCTCACACAGCCTCTCTGTCTATAAAATTGGTGGTTTCTATAGAAACAGAAGCACTGTAGTAAAGCAAAGGGAAAATCATACATTCTGTCAGCGTAGAGATCAGTCCTGTTCTTATACGGGGCCAGGACTCTTTCACGCTTTATTTTTGAGCATCTCAACTTTCATTTCCATCCCAGCCGTTTCATCTCATATTTATGAGGCTCCTGCGCTGGTAATCTCATCCCTCCTCGCCTAGCTGCTTTTGTCAACTATGACCACAGGCAGAAAAGTCTGTGGAAGCAGTGTGGAATCCCCAGCATCCCTTTGGGGTACCAAGAGCTCCAAACCCCAAGCTCAGAGGCAGAGCCAGGCTGATTGGTGTGCTGGGTAGCACCCGGGATGGTGGACAGAGACCCCAGGTGAGGCTCTACAGCCTCCCAACTGGACCTTATGAAAATCGCTCTGTAATCGGGTACTTGTTTTACATGCCTACACCTTAGCTTAGACAGTCTCCAAGCCCTTAAATATTAATATGTCTGCAATCTCTGTTTTGCACCCCAAAGTGCACGTAGCTTTCTAACAGGCAAGGGATTAGAACTTAGCTTGTATTTGAATTACTCATGCTGTCTCTGATCATCTATGAAGAAAATTAGAAAAAGCACAGGTTGTATTTTAATATTTTAGATGAAGGTCCGAATTTTGAGACACATGTTAACTCATGAAAAGTGCCTACTTTTATCTTGAGTCACTCTTAGAAAAAGAAATCATATGATGTTTTCTGCATCAAAGAGCCCTTTTACATTACTTATTTGAGTCTGACCTAATAGCACTAAATGTGTTTTGCCTTTTTCCTGCTCTAAGTGATCGATTAGATGGATAAGGAGACAGATAAATGAGGGGGATAAAGGATGAATGGATGGATAGATGGATGGATGAATGGGGCAATGGGTGATGGATGGAGAGATGGGGAATGGATGGATGGATGGATGGATAAGACAATCACATTGACCAGGATAATTTTTCTAAAATGTAAATATAATCAACCATTTATATCAGCAGGCCTTGATGATTGACTGAGTCACACAGCCCTGAGTCTAAATCTCAGTTCCCCACTTACAGGCTGTAGGAGCCTCAATTTCCTCAGCTGTAGATGGCAGATAATCGCTCCAAACCTCCTAAAGTTGCTATGAGGACTAGATGAGATGAAAGAGCCAGAGGCAGGGCCTGGCCAAGAAAACATTTTTAAGACCCCAAATTTCATTTTAGGGAAAGACATTCAGACACCTGGTTCTAGCCCCCAGACTATGAGCCATGAGGAACACTAGAAGCTGTCAGGGGTAACAAGGAGGCAGAAGGTCAAGAGAGAGGACACAAAGGCAGAGCAAGCAGGGTCACTGGCCACGCAGTGTCCAGCCCTGTCTCTCTCCTCCCCCAAGGCTTCAACCAGCTGCTGCCACAAGTCTGCTCCACACACATCACGCTACCCTCCTTGTGGCAACCAAAAATCTCTCCAGACATTGCCAAATGTCCCCTGAGACAAAATTGCCCCCAGTGGAGAACCACTGCCCTGGGTGGATGTATCACACCCTGAGAGATCACACTTGCGCCAGAGGAATATCACAGGGGCCATGGGGCCTCCAAGACCTCTTGCATAGGATAGGATGGCTGCACCGTGGTATGGTCAGGCAGGCTGACGCTAGGCCTTCTGCACTGCACACTGTGAACCCAAGCCTGTCAGAGTTGGTGGGTCTCAGCGGGACTAACTTAATGGATCCAACTCACAAGAGGCTGATGTATAACTTAGATTCCAGGGTACTACTTTTCCAGGAGAAACAGACCTTTCAAGCACACCATTTTCATACTATCTGATCAGCACATTCTTCCCTAGAGAGAACTATGGGGAAACAGAACCATGATAAGGCCACTGTTTGGTGAGAAGAACTTGAAGGAGGGATTGTTGGAAGACATGCGGGAGTCTTTCTAGGCAGAAGCTCCCTCCACTGGTTGGGGATGGGAGCAAGCATCCTGGCACGCCATATTCGTTTCTGTATCTCCCACTGTTAAATGATAACCTAGTGGTACAGGCAACAGTTTGCCGATCAGACAGGTCTTACGGCCTGGGGGTTCCAGGAAAGGGAGGCCTGCACGTTATACATGTCTTCAGAAGATGCACAGTCCATGTGTGTTTGCTTCCTTTACCATTTGCAGTCTCCTTCTTGAAAGAAAGGGGTCGGCAGGGGAAGAAAGGAGGCAAAAGAGACTTCCCGCTACAGAAGGAAAACAGAATAGGCTCTAGAGAGGCTGCAATTTCTCCCTCGAATCCGGCGTGAGCTGGGCAATGGAACCAGGCTGCAAATGATGCTAGTTACCCACTTCTTTCTGGATCACCTTTGTCCAAGGAGATCTTGGAATCACTGTACTAGGAGAAGAAGATGGAGGAAGAGACGAGAAGAAGGGAATATGGAGGAGGGAGGAGAGGAGAGTGGAAGGGGATAAAGGTAGGATGTGAGAGAGAGAGAGAGAGAGAGAGAGAGAGAGAGAGAGAGAGAGAGCGAGCGCGTGGAGGATAAGGAAGGACAGGAAAGAGGGCCTCTACACACAAGCTCATTCTCTACGGACAACAGGAGCCTAACACACGCTGCATACTCTGTCCCCATCTTAACGAGTCACAACGCACATGGCCATTTCAGCATAAATCATGTGAATAATTGCCATTAACATTTACTGAGCTTTTACTGTGTTCCACACATTATTCTCCACACTTATCTGTATCAACACCGTTAATCCTTACCAGTGACTCTATGAGACACAGAGACATTAAATAACTCGGTTACTCTAGGCAGCTAGCCAGTTAGTCAAGGTGCAGGGCAGGGAAACAAGGCAATTGACAGACCCTGAGAAGTCCTGCATCAAAAGCCCACAGTCCCAGAACTTCCCACCCTTGCTTTTTTGTGTTTGTTTGGTTGTTGCAGTTCTTGTTTTTGCAAGCAGCACTGTTTAACAGGCTGTAGAACATTCTAGAAACCACGCTCTAGAACAATGGAGGTTTTGGTTCACCCTACTACCTGCTTATCTGACGCCTTCATAAAATGAGCCTAAACTGTCATAACTTAAAGGCATAACTCTAATTAGTATGATGATTATTAACATTTTTTTATTATATCATTCTATTTGTATTTAAATTCTACATTTAAATTTCGTAAATTTGGGCTTCCCTGGTGGCGCAGTGGTTGCGCGTCCGCCTGCCAATGCAGGGGAACCGGGTTCGCGCCCCGGTCTGGGAGGATCCCACATGCCGCGGAGCGGCTGGGCCCGTGAGCCATGGCCGCTGAGCCTGCGTGTCCGGAGTCTGTGCTCCGCAATGGGAGAGGCCGCAACGGAGGGAGGCCCGCATACCACAAAAAAAAAAAAAAAATTTCGTAAATTTGTATTTATAAATCATAAATCTGTATTGATAAATATAAACTAAGTTTATAATTATAAATAATTATAAGTCATATGAAAATATATTTATATTAAAATACATTATATTTACATTAAAATAAAATGTAATTTATATTCTATTTACTTTTACACATTATATAATTTTAAGTTATATATTTTAAATATTATAACTAATTTATATCATAATAAGTTAAAATATAAATTAAAACATATAAATATTATTGAGCTATGAAATGTCCCCATAAGGAAAGTACTAAGATTGTTGTACCCAGTTACCAGATGGAGAGGTGAAGTCTCCCTAAGATTATCTGACCTGCTCAGGATCCCAGACAGCAAGCTATAGGGCTGGCCCAAGAACAAAGGCTGAGGTAACACACTCTCACTAAGATTGGATTCAATGCCAGGGCAGCAAAAGTGAGAGAAAAGGAGAAGTGAAGCAGGGAAGGAGGGAAAACCAACACAGAACGGTGCATCCCTAAGCAGGCCACAGCCTCACAAGATAATGCAGCCAGCAGCGTGGGTGCAGCTGTGTGGAGCCACTCTGCCTTGGAAAGTTCCTTCCAAGAAAGGAAGGGAGAGGAATTGATCTGCTTCCCTGTTTCCGGACTCTCTCACTAAAGTCTGTCCTGCAGAGTTCTGACTCCTGGATGCACAGTCTGTGATACCCAAGTCCCTCCAGGCAGCCTTTGGAAAAAGAGGATCACGCTTCACTGTAGAGGGCTCATCCAAGCCCTGTCTGCTCAAACTTGGGCACCAAAGATGCTGCACCTTCCACCACGGTGGTTACAGTACACTGAGCAAGAAGTCAAGGCTGGGGAGCCAGACAGGCCCAAGAGAATGTGGTAGGCACATAAACTGAGTCCAGGACACCCACTGTCTTAGCCCATTCAGGCTGCCATAACAAAATACCACAGACTGGATGACTTATGAACAACAGAAATCTACTTCTCACAGTGTTGGAGGCTGGGAAGTCCAAGATCAGAACACCGACAGATTCTCTGTATGGTGAGAAACCACTGTAACTTCACACAGCAGGAGGGGGTGTGGGATTTCTCTGGGGCCTCTTTTATATAGCGCATGAGGGTGACCTAATCACCTGGCAAAGGCCCCACCTCCAAACACTATCACACTGGACAGCAGGATTCAACACATGTATTTGGGGGAAACATTCAGACCACAGCACCCAGCTCTTTGAATTAAGAGCAAGCACTCCCTCATTCAGTGGCAAAAAACATTCGACTCGTCAAAGATCCCAGTGAACCCGGCACCTGTATCTAAACCACCCGTTGAAAATGCAGATTCCCCCGGCCACACCCTGGAACTAAAGGAGCAGCTTCATTCAGGGATGGGACCATGGAATCCATGTACTTTTAACAAGCTCCCCGAGTGACTTCTGTGCCCACTAAATTCCAGAAGCAGCTAGAACAGCACCATGAACTGCCCTGAGCATGCCTCAACTCCCCGACTCGTTTCAAGGGAGAAAAATCGAAACACAGAGGGATTAACTATAGATCAATAGAACAGAGCAAAGAACCACACAGAAGGTCAAGTCTATGGTGCACAGAAGCACACAGGAGAGGACGGTACGCAAGGCAAGCCAACGTAATTAGGGGCCCTTGCAAACGTCACTTGCCCATAAATATTTATAAGAACAGGTCTCCTGGATATGAAAGGAAGTTAATTTTTCATATAGCTGTAGGAAAACTAAATTTGTTTTTAATATCATACTCTACATCGATTTGATATTCTATTTCTTTTTTGAGCAACCAAAAGACTCCGTCTCTATTTACGTTTTCCTGTATGAGTGATGCTGTAGCCAAGAAAGGCCAGAGGAACTTTCTCTCCTCGGGGATAATGACAAACTTCTGATTCTTCTCCATTAAGACTGTCCCTTGGTTCTCACAGCCCTAGCTGACATCAAATGCCACTTAACGGAGACAAATGACACAGGGTGAGGTTGTCATGGAAAGGGGGCCTCCAATGTCAGTCCCATGTGTGAGACTCTGTCACTTGTGAAGACTTTCATTAATAAACTTTCTACCAGCTACTGTTCCTCTGGAATATACCCACCTCTGGAAATTTTTAACAAGCTCACATTTAATTTCCTTTTTCATTAATTAATTTTTGTATTAATCTCATCCATTAGCACCTAATACCTCCCAATTACGCATTATAAGCTCAGAGGAAAGCTGGTAATTGAGACCATCCCAGGATTCCAGGAGTGCACTGCTCAGAATGTCTGCTTTAATTAGGTTTTCATTAATTACTTTTTTAATCAATTAATATTTTGTTCTTTCAGCCTAAGACGTGCAATCTCCACACCACTCACTCTTAAATGACACATCATTTATTGTAATCAGTCAAGCAGTCAATCAGTCACCCTTTGGGCGTGTTTCACCCCAAAATATGAAAGTTTAGGCAAGCTGCGAATAAAAAGAAAGAAGCAAAGGTGATAGCTGGTCCAACCAACTCACCTGCAGATAGTGATCTGATGCCCAGAGAGGAAAGCGGCCTCACCAACCTCTCAGAATGTCCATCTAGAATATTTGTCTCACCTTCATCTGTTTCCTTCACCTCCCCCAAGCTCATTACTAAGGTGAATATATAATTTATCATATTTAACAGGACACTTTTGAGAGAGAAAAGAACTGTTATTAATAATTATAGGGGCGCTCCAGGATCGTAATGAGTTGCAGCAGGGATAAGGGAGGATGGGGGTGTCGCCTACTTCTTCTAGAGGCTAGGGAATGCAGCTGGACCTGGAACCAAAGCAGGCTGTCCATACCGACCAGGCCCGGAAGACAACGCCCTGCTGGAGGACCGAGCAGAGAGCAGAAGGCCGGCAACCCTGTGCCTTTGGTTGGAGAATTTAACCCATTTACATGTAAGCCGTGTGGCTAACAGGCTCTTGGTGCTCCAGCCAGGTGCCAGGCCTGTGCCTCTGAGGTGGGAGAGACAAGTTCAGTACATTGGTCCACCAGAGACCTCCCGGGCCCACGTAACATCAATCAGCGAAAGCTCTCCCTGAAATCTCCATCTCAACGCTAAGTCCCAGCTCCACTCAGCGACCAGCAAGCTCCAGTGCTGGACACCCCATACCAAACAAAAGCAAGACAGGAACACAGCCCCACCCATTAAAAGAGAGACTGACTAAAATCATAATAAGTTCACAGACACCCCAAAACACACCACCAGATGCGGTCCTGCCCACCAGAAAGAAAAGATCCAGCCTCATCCACCAGAAAGACAAGATCCAGCCTCATCCACCAGAACACAGGCACTAGTCCCCTCCACCAGGAAGCCTACAGAATCCACTGAACCAACCTTCCTGCTGGGGGCAGACACCAAAAACAACGGGAACTACGCACCTGCAGCCTGCCAAAAGGAAACCCCAAACATAGTAAGTGAAGCAAAATGAGAAGACAGATAAATACACGGCAGATGATGGAGCAAAGTAAAAACCCACCACACCAAACAAATAAAGAGGAAATAGGCAGTCTACCTGAAAAAGAATTCAGAGTAATGATAGTAAAGATGATCCAAAATCCTGGAAATAGAATGGAGAAAATACAAGAAATGTTTAACAAGGACATAAGAAAAAATAGTGAAAAGAAATGAGGACAGTCTCAGAGACCTCTGGGACAGCATTAAACACACCAACATTCGAATTACAGGGGTCCCAGAAAAAGAAGAGAAAAAGGGACTGAGAAAATATTTGAAGAGATTACAGTTGAAAACTTCCCAAATAAGGGAAGAAAATAGTCAATCAAGTCCAGGAAGCACAGAGAGTCCCATGCAAGATAAATCTAAGGAGAAACACGCCATGACCGATATTACTCAAACTAGCAAAAATTAAATACAAAGAAAAAATATTAAAAGCAGAAAGGGAAAAGCAACAAATAACATACAGGGGAATTCCCATAAGGTTAATAGCTGATCTTTCAGCAGAAACTCTGCAAGCCAGAAGGGAGTGGCAGGAAATATTTAAAGTGATGAAAGGGAAACACCTAAAACCAAGATTACTCTACCCAGCAAGGATCTTATTCAGATTCAACAGAGATATTAAAGCCTTGGTAAATTTAAGAAAATTGAAATCGTATCAGGTATCTTTTCTAACCACAATGCAATGAGACTAGATATCAATTACAGGAAAAAAACTATAAAAAATATAAACACATGGAGGCTAAACAATACCCTACTAAATAAGCAAGAGATCACTGAAGAAATCAAAGATGAAATCAAAAAATACCTAGAAACAAATAACAATGAAAACACAAACAAGACCCATATATATGCTGTCTACAAGAGACCCACTTCAAACCTAGGGACACATACAGACTGAAAGTGAAGGGATGGAAAAAGATATTCCATGCAAATGGAAATCAAAAGAAAGCTGGAGTAGCAATTCTCATATCAGACAAAATAGACTTTAAAATAAAGACTATTACAAGACACAAAGAAGGACACTACATAATGATCAAGGGATCAATCCAAGAAAAGGATATAACAATTGTAACTAGTTAGGCACCCAACATAGGAGCACCTCAATACATAAGGCAAATGCTAAAGGCCATAAAAGGGGAAATCAACAGTAACACAATCATAGTAGGGGACTTTAACACCCCACTTTCACCAATGGACAGATCATTCAAAATGAAAATAAATAAGGAAACACAAGCTTTATATGACACTTTAAACAGATGGACTTAATTGATATTTATAGGACATTCCATCCCAAAACAACAGAATACACTTTCTTCTCAAGTGTTCCTGGAATATTCTTCAGGATAGATCATATCTCGGGTCACAAATCAAGCCTTGGTAAATTTAAGAAAATTGAAATCGTATCAGGTATCTTTTCTAACCACAATGCAATGAGACTAGATATCAATTACAGGAAAAAAACTATAAAAAATATAAACACATGGAGGCTAAACAATACCCTACTAAATAAGCAAGAGATCACTGAAGAAATCAAAGATGAAATCAAAAAATACCTAGAAACAAATAACAATGAAAACA
>NC_041227.1:15878609-15879817 GCF_002837175.3 Physeter macrocephalus | reverse complement strand
AGAAATAAATGAAAAAGAAATGAAGGAAACAATAGCAAAGATCAATAAAACTAAAAGCTGGTTCTTTGAGAAAATAAACAAAATTGATAAACCATTAGCAAGACTCAGCAAGAAAGAAAGGGAGAAGACTAAAATCAACAGAATTACAAATGAAAAAGAAGTAACAACTGACATTATAGAAATAAAACGGATCATGAGAGACTACTGCAAGCAACTATATGCCAATAAAATGGACAACCTGGAAGAAATGGACAAATTCTTAGAAAAACACAACCTTCCGAGACTGAACCAGGAAGAAATAGAAAATTAAGGAAACACTCCCATTTACCACTGCAACAAAAAGATTAAAATACCTAGGAATAAACCTACCTAAGGAGACAAAAGACCTGTATGCAGAAACAGTAAGACACTGATGAAAGAAATTAAAGATGATACAAACAGATGGAGAGATATACCATGTTCTTGGATTGGAAGAATCAACACTGTGAAAATGACTATACTACCCAAAGTAATCTCCAGATTCAATGCAATCCCTATCAAACTACCAATGGCATTTTTCACAGAACTAGAAAAAAAACTTTGACAATTTGTATGGAAACACAAAAGACCCTGAAGAGCCAAAGAAATCTTGAGAAAGAAAAACGGAGCTGGAGGTATCAGGGTCCCTGACTTCAGACTATACTACAAAGCTAGAGTAATCAAGTAGTATGGTACTGGCATAAAAACAGAAATATAGATCAATGGAATAGGATAAAAGCCCAGAGATAAACCCACGTACATATGGTCACCTTAACTCTGATAAAGGAGGCAAGAATATACAGTGGAGAAAAGACAGCCTCTTCAATAAGTGGTGCTGGGAAAACTGGACAGCTACATGTAAAAGAATGAAATTAGAACACTCCCTAACACCATACACAAAAATAAACTCATAATGGATTAAAGACCAAAATGTAAGGCCAGACACTATCAAACTCTTAGAAAAACATAGGCAGAACACTCTATGACATAAATCACAGCAAGATCCTTTTTGACCCACCTCCTAGAGAAATGGAAATAAAAACAAAAATAAACAAATGGGACCTAATGAAACTTAAAAGCTTTTGCACAGCAAAGGATACCATAAACAAGACCAAAAGACAACCCTCAGAATGGGAGAAAATAGTTGCAAATGAAGCAACCGACAAAGGATTAATCTCCAAAATTTAAAA
>NC_041227.1:15869410-15878348 GCF_002837175.3 Physeter macrocephalus | reverse complement strand
CTTGCACTGTTGGTGGGAATGTAAATTGATACAGCCATTATGGGGAACAGTACAGAGGTTCCTTAAAAAACTAGAAAACAGAATTACCATAGGACCCAGCAATCCCACTACTGGGCATATACCCTGAGAAAACCATAATTCAAAGAGTCATGTACCACAATGTTCATTGCGGCACTATTTACAATAGCCAGGACATGGAAGCAACCTAAGTGTCCATCAACAGATGAATGGATAAAAAAGATGTGGCACATATATACAATGGAATATTATTCAGCCATAAAAATAAACGATACTGAGTTATTTGTAGTGAGGTGGATGGACTTAGAATTTGTCATACAGAATGAAGTAAGTCAGAAAGACAAATACCATATGCTAACACATATATATGGAGTCTAAATAAAAAAAGGTTCTGAAGAACCTAGGGTCAGGACAGGAATAAAGACGCAGATGTAGAGAACGGACCTGAGGACACGGTGAGGGGGAAGGGTAAGCTGGGACGAAGTGAGAGAGTGGCATGGACATATATAATCTACCAAACGTAAAATAAATAGCTAGTGGGAAGCAGCCACATAGCACAGGGAGATCAGCTCCGTGCTTTGTGACCACCTAGAGGGGTGGGATAGGGAGGGTGGGAGGGAGACACAAGAGGGAGGGGATATGTTGATATATGTATACATAGAGCTGATTCACTTTGTTATACAGCAGAAACTAACACAACGTTGTAAAGCAATTATGTTGCAATAAAGATGTTTAAAAAAAATGTAATGTGTAAACCTTGACTGGACCCTGGACTAAATAAATAACCAGCTCTATAAGACAAAAAAATAATAATTATTATTATGCTGGGCAACAATAGACACAAACCAGGACTGTCCTCAGCACACCGGGACATACTGTCACCCAACCCATCACCTCCATGCCAGCTCGCTCTTCTCCTGGCTGTTAGCCTGTAAATCTCCTGAGAGAGAACCATTTCTTCAAGGTGGGAGGTCTGCGTTTGCTGCCTTAATAGAGCCCATATTTGCCTGAAACACCAACATTCATCGATTCATGATAATAATATGATACATCTGCAACTTCTGACCTCTTACTCTTCCCCCTTTCTGTCATTTGTGTGTGCGTGTTAATAACACTTAACGTGAGAAACGAAAGTGTACATTCATCATTTGTGTGTGTGTTAATAACACTTAACAGGAGAAACAGAAGTGTACAATACAGTATTGTTAAATACAGCCACAACGTTGTACAGCAGATCTCTGACTTTATTCATCTTGTATAACTGAAACTTTATATCTATTGTAGAGCAACCCCCCAGGATCCCCTCCCCATAACCCCTAGCAGCCACCATTCTAATCTCTGTTTCTATAAGTCTATTTTAGACACCTCAGTAATTGGAATCACGCAGCATTTGTTTTTCTGACTGGCTTATTTCACTGAGCGTAATGTCCTTTCCATACAATGATGTTGTCACATCCGGCAGGAATTCCTTCTTTTTTAAGGACGAAGAACATTCCATTGTATGTACATAGCACTTTTTCTTTATCCATTCAGCTTTCAATGTACCTTTAGGTTGTTTCCATATCTTAGCTATTGTGGCTAATGCTGCAATGAACATGAGAGCACATATGTCTCTTGGAGATCCTGATTTCAATTCTCCTGGATGTAAATCCAGAGGTGGGATTGCTGGATCATATGGTAATTCTGTTTTTAATTTTTTAAGAAACCACCACACTATTTTCCCTAGCAGCTGCACCATTTTACATTCCCACCAACAATGTGCAAGTGTTCCCATTTCTTCACATCCTTGCCAACTTATCTTTTGATTTTTTGATAATAGCCATCCTAATGGGTATGAGGAGATATCTCAATGGAGAAAGGACAGTCTCTTCAACAAATGATATTGGGAAAACAGGACACCTAGATGCAGAAGAATGAAACTGAACTTTATCTTGCATCATACACAAATATCAATTCAAAATGGATTAAAGATTTAAACATAAGACCTAGGATGTAAAACTCCTAAAAGAAAACATAGGGAGAAAGCTTCATGACACTGGACTTGGCAATATCTCAGATATGGCACCAAAAGCACAAGTAACAAAAGCAAAATTAGACCAGTGGGACTACATCAAACTAGAAAGCTTCTGCACAGCAAAAGGAACAATTACAGAGTGAAAAGGCAACTTACAGGATGGGAGAAAATGTTTGGAAATCATATGTCTGATAAGGAATTAATATCCAAAATACATAAGGGACTCCTACAACTGAATAGCAAAAAAAAAAAAAAACAAACAAAAAAAAACAATTTAAAAATGGACAAAGTGAGAGAGTGGTAGTGTATATATGGACATATATACACTACAAAATGTAAAATAGATAGCTAGTGGGAAGCAGCCTCATAGCACAGGGAGATCAGCTCGGTGCTTTGTGACCAGCTAGAGGGGTGGGATAGGGAAGGTGGGAGGGAGGGAGACAGAAGAGGGAAGAGATATGGGAACATATGTGTATGTATAACTGATTCACTTTCTTATAAAGCAGAAACTAACGCACCGTTGTAAAGGAATTATACTCCAATAAAAATGTTAAAAAAAAAAATGGGCAAAGGACTTGAACATACATTTCTCCAAAGAAGACATATACAAATTTGCAAAAAGTCCATGAAAAGATGTTTAATTTCACCAATAATCAGGGAAATGCAAAGCATTCCCACTTTCTGTCTCAGACTTTTAAGTTCACCAAGTATCTTTTTTCATGGTATATTTTACCATTTCCAACGATTATTTTATAAAATGTTACTGAATTGCACCAAACTTCTTCCCCTAATGATTAACCTAATGGTTAAGAGTGAATTGAAGTAAAACACCTGGATTTGAACTTACTAGCAAGGTATCTTTGAGCAGGTTTTCTTAAGCTCTCTGTGTCACAATTTTCTCATCTGTAAAATGGAGATAAAATAGCACCTACCTCCAAGGATTCTTACAAAGATTCGATGAGTTAATACACACAAAGTGCTTAAAAGAACATGTGGCTGAGAACTTCCCTGGTGGTGCAGTGGTAAAGAATCCGCCTTACAACACAGGGGACTCTCAGGTTCGATCCCTGGTCAGGGAAATAAGATCCCACATGCCGCAGGGCAACTAAGCCCAGGTACCACAACTACCGAGCTCACTCGCCTCAGCTAGAGCCCGGGTGCCACAAACTACAGAGCCCACGCACCCTGGAGCCCACGCCACAACTAGAGAAGAGAAAACCCGCATGCCACAAGTAGAGAGAAGCCCGGGCACCGCAACTAGAAAGAAGCCCGCGCGCTGCAACGAAAGATCCACATGCCTCAAAGATAATCACGCGTGCCACAACTAAGACTGGAGGTAGCCAGAATTAAAATAAAATAAATAAATAAATAAATAATAAATCTTAAAAAAAAAATGTGGCTCATAGAAAGTGCTACATACATACTTGCTAAATTTAAAATTGTAATAAAAAGCTAAAGAAGCAGTGATGACCAAAAGAAATTACCCTAAACTAAATTCTAACCCTAAACCAAGCAGGGTATGTCTCATTCAAGGAGAACAAAGGAAAAGCAAACCAGATTTGGTTAAGCACAGCTTCTGGTGCCAAGGACTAAGGTAAGTACTTTAAATGCATCATCTTATTTAATCCACACAAAAGCCCTGGAAAGTAGGAGTTGTTATTATCCTCATTTTACAGATGAGGAAAAACGGGCTCAGACAGATGCAGTGACTGGCCTCCACCATACCACAAAACCAAAGCCCCCCAAAATTGAGCCCAGATGGGACAACTAGAAAAAAAAAAACCTAAAAAACAAAAAAGCAAAACCAACCTCAGTGTCAGGCTGACTTTCATCTGCTTGCACTCTCCTTGTTTCTAGCATCTATTAACACCTATACCCAGAGGGCCCTGCTTTGTCCCTTTAAAGCCAGTATCCCTGCACAAGCCCTTCCTTGGCTCTGTGAAGAGCTGACACTGACTAGAACTTTCAGAAAGACATCCTGAGCCCCAAGGAGGAATCTAAAGGGATCAAGCACAGGAGGCAGAGAACTCTTACCACTGCCACTGAACAGTGCTCAATCCTCCATGGGGAGCTCACTCCTGGACCACAGCGGCCTACCCCATTGCTGGGATAGTGTGGCTTTCGCCTCCAAGGGCTGGCCCACTTCCTGGCACCTGGTCCATCCCCCTCCACTAATAAAAAGCTCCAGTCCCCAGGTAACTAAGAGCACCTCTGAACCTTGGCCACCCAATCCACTTACTACCTACCAGGAGGTGATGCAGATACAGTCACTGACCAGGTCATATGTACATTTAATGTATATTCATGTATATTTTGATAATGTTAGTAAACTACTGCATTTAGTCAAACCAATAGAAGTGTCCCCTCTCTAAGTAGGTGTAGTCATCAGACAACACCTGTCACCCTTCCCCCTCCCCCACACACTAATGTGAATGCACATGTACACACACGTACACACACACACATGCATATGCACATCTCTTAAACAACTGGCTTGAAAAAGCAGCAGGTAATACAGTGACACAAGTAGCCACTGCCTGGGTAACAGAATGTCTCAAACAGCATCCCAAATAACTCATTTCCCTATTTTTGGAGAACATACCAGGACAGGTAGAACTGGCCCCAATTTATAAATGACTACAAAAGAAAAATATAACCAATATGGTGCCTAGAAAGATATTTTGTATATTAAACAAGAAAGAATATAGTATGCAGGGAAAACAGACTTTTCTAAAATGATTCGTTGCGTGAAATGCCATTAAATTTCAGACTAACTGCTTTGTGTTCTCCATAAATTCAAGAAAACCTGGTTTCTATGAAAAAAAATAAATTTAAAAAACTGATATAAACAGAGATAAAAAGGGACCTAGTTAAAAGGCTAGAGGGACTTCCCTGGTGGCACAGTGGTTAAGACTCCACGCTCCCAATGCAGGGGGTACGGGTTGGATCCCTGGTCAGGGAACTAGATCCCACGTGCATGCCACAACTAAGAGTTTGCATGCCACAACTAAGGAGCAGACGGGCTGCAATTAAAGAGCCAGCGAGCCACAACTAAGAAGCCCGCCTGCCACAACTAAAGAGCCCACCTGCCGCAACTAAGACCTAGCGCAACCAAATAAATAAATTAAATATTTTAAAAAATAAATAAAAGGCTAGAAAAAATTTAAATACAGGTAATTAAAAATAAGGAGTGTTCTGAAATTCAATAGTTGATCAGGGAACTTTAATGTATTTAAAAGCTATAAGTCGCAGAATCGAGGCTGTGGAATCCTGAAGCAGTGATACGTAGAATTTCCATAAAGGGAGTTCATAGAGGACTGAGTCTTTGGCATATTGGGTAAGCCTGTCACTACAGGTACCAATGCAGATGGAAAGCTCCCATAATAAAATTACCAGAAAGAAAATGACGAATATGAAAAACAAGAGAGATATATGGATAATGAGAATTCCTAAAACATAGATCAGGTTTAAAAAATAAGCTACACAGAAACTGCTAAATATCCTAAATAATAATTTTTCAAGCATCAAAGAAGAAAAAACAAGGTACCTATATGGGTAAACATTTATATAATTAAATGATAATGTCAGACCTCCTCTACAATACTAGGCTACAAAAGCTAATGATTAAATATCCACAGGGTTTGAAGCACTCTTTGTTCATATATGTCAGGAGCAAAAATATATTTACAAATGTAAAAGGACTCAGAAAGCACATGCAGAAACACCACCACCACCATCCACCCATTCCCCCTGCCAATTAACTTTCCTCAGGAAAGTACTAAAATCAACACCCTAACTAAATTGGGGTAATTTTTTTTTTTTAATGAGAATGGGTAGTTATATTTTTAAAGGCCTGGTAGTGAGCACCAAAACAAGCTAAATAGGGAATTTTCTTTAAAAATGATGTAAATACAGTTATAAACAATATAAATGCTATTACTAACTCTTTTCAAAAAGATATACAGACATATAATTTAAAATAATAATGATTAAATTAGAAACATGGATAAAAATCCCACATGGCATCCCAAATCCTCAGCAACTAAGGAAATGAATAAGGATTAGATAAGAGTATAGAAAACTACACTACTTGCCCTGTCCTGCACAGGAAAAGCCAACAAAACATTTTGTATTTTGAAGGCAAATAGAAATAAGTTTTAGGAAAAGTTAAATTTAGGTTTGTTTTAAACACAGCTAAATGTATCCAATAGTGAGACTAAAAGCAGGATATAACAGGAACACTGAATTGATAAAACCAGGAATCAGCGATCTCGTTCTATAAAGGCCAGCTGGTAAATATTTTAGGCTTCTGAGATACATACAGTTATTGTCTGTATATTCTTTATTTTTGTTTTGTTTTGCAACCATTTAAAAATGAAAAAGCCATTCATGGCCTGCGTGCTGTACAAAAATAGGCTGTAGGCTGGCAAGCCCTGCCCTAGGGTTAAAAAGGAAGGGAGGTAGGAAGAAAGAAAAATCTAAAAACAAGCAGAAGAAACAGAAAGCATCAAACAGTGATGATCAAAGTTAGACAAAATAGAGTAGTTGTGACATTCAGTAAAAACGGCCTCAATTTCCCTAGTAAAAGACAATGACTCCCTGACTGAGTCCAAAAATCGAGTATAACTAAATATTTTCCATGAGACACAATCTTAAGCAATTAGATTCAAAAAAGGTTAAATGTGAACGAATAGGCAGGTTTAATAGGCAACTATCAGTGGAAAAATTGCAGGTGTATCAATATCCATATCAAAGTAGAATTCAAAGATAAGGCATTAAATAATACAAAGGAAGTCATTTTACATTGATAAAAGAAGTAATTCACAAAGAAATCCTATCATGACATTTTCTGAAGCAAGTAACACTGCACTGAAATATATGAAGCAAACTGTTAGAAATCAAGAAATCAACAGAAACATAATATGAGTAAGGCAATTTAACATAACTCTCTGACTTTGCCCAATCCAAAAGGCAAAATTTAAATAAGGATAAGGAAATGCAACCAGTATAATTATTAATGTTGATATAAAAGACATAAACAAAACCTTTTTTTCCTACAGAGAATTCTTTTTACTGTGCTTTGAGTATTTTTCAAATGATGATTTAAAAATAATAATAATAATGCCCCAAAAGAACCTCAGCAGATAATTTTTAAGTGCTTTATAAGCTGTATTACCTGATCACAAGTCCAAAGATTAAGTAACACTTAACCGCTGATAAATTTAAAAAGAGCAGAGAAGATGGAACACACTATTCATTTCACAAAAATTTCTATAATAATCATGACACAAAATCTGACCAAAATTGCAAAAAGTATAAGACTATAAACCAATATCATGTGTATAAATAAAAATTTTAAAAAGAATTATGAAACCAAGTCCTATCATATACGAAAACAATTACGTAACATGACTAAGTAAACTTCATTCCAGAAATACAAGGATATTTCAACATTAATAAATCAACTGATATATTTAATCCAAGGAGAAATAAATTTTAAATTAAAAATCATACAAGTGAATCAATAGATGCCAAAAGATATCTGATTAGAATAAATATCCATTCTTGATTTAAATTCGTAGTAAAAGAGTTGCATTATCATTATTTGAAAGCCATTATCTACCTAGGAAAGCCAAGGTAATCAATAGGAAAATCATTATAACTTACACACAAATTCAACAAGATAGCTAGCATAAAAGTAAACAAACTCACAGCTTTATCATGTAACGGATCAACCAATAAGAAAATACAAAGCTGGGGAAGTAGACATCCCATTTGTCATACATCCATGTATAAATACACGTGTGAATGCGCGCATATACACGTACACACACAATGATATACATAGTGTGCTTGTAAATGTTTAACAACTGATTCTCATGGGGAAAAAAGTACTGGCTTATCACATTTGCTATAGATTTCTGTGGTTTAAATATTCCCACCACAATGGATTAAAAATGACCAACATGGTGCCAGTGAATGTAGACCTCGAAAGAGTGGTATAATGGGATACCATTATACAGTATTTCTACCTTACTGATATACAATAAACAAACAATTCTAAGAACATAGGTAATAATAAATACATAATAATAATAAAAAGTCATGAGTTTTGAGTATTTATTACCTTTGCTTTCTAATATAATTTGTATGATTGTAATTTTATACCATTTAAGTTTTAAGAATGTGTTTAACAACCATCTTATCAAAGTTCTGAAATTTTAATAATCAACTCTTACAAGCAGGTACAGACTGGCTGCAGCACATCACTGTTTTAAAAAACCAATAATCTCAACCAGAAAGATTCAGTACTTGTAAAAAATATTATTAAATTTCACTGAGAGCATTAAAATAAACAATAGAAACCTATCAGGCTCATAGATGGGAAGACTTAATATGCTCAAAATACTGATTCTCTTTAGATTTATCTGTGTATTTAAGAAATCACAAACAATATCCCGATTTAATTTTCTTTGCGGGCAATGGCTTGGGGGCGGGGAGAGGGGCTGACAAAGCAATCTTAAATTTGATCTGTAAAAATAAACATGCAAGAATACCTAGGTAGATTGACAGAAAGACAGACAAGATGAAAAGGCAGAGGGCTATGTACCAGATGAAGGAACAAGATAAAACCCCAGAAAAACAACTAAATGAAGTGGAGATAGGCAACCTTCCAGAAAAAAGAACTCAGAATAATGACAGTGAAGATGATCCAGGACCTCAGAAAAAGAATGGAGGCAAAGATCGAGAAGATGCAAGAAATGTTTAACAAAGATCTAGAAAAATTAAAGAACACACACCTAGAATTAAAGAATAAACAAACAGAGATGAACAATACTACTACACTAGAAGGAATCAATAGCAGAATAACTGAGGCAGAAGAACGGATAAGTGACCTGGAAGACA
>NC_041227.1:15868481-15869380 GCF_002837175.3 Physeter macrocephalus | reverse complement strand
TCGAAAACTTCCCTAACATGGGAAAGGAAATAGCCACCCAAGTCCAGGAAGCGCAGAGAGTCCCATACAGGATAAACCCAAGGAGAAACATGCCGAGACACATAGTAATCAAATTGGAAAACATTAAAGACAAAGAAAAATTATTGAAGGCAGCAAGCAAAAAACGACAAATAACATACAAGGGAACTCCCATAAGGTTAACAGCTGATTTCTCAGCAGAAACTCTACAAGCCAGAAGGGAGTGGCATGATATACTTAAAGTGATGAAAGGGAAGAACCTACACACAAGATTCCTCTACCCGGCAAGGATCTCATTCAGATTCAATGGAGAAATCAAAAGCTTTACAGACAAGCAAAAGCTAAGAGAATTCAGCACCACCAAACCAGCTCTACAACAAATGCTAAAGGAACTTCTCTAAGTGGGAAACACAAGAGAAGAAAAGGATGCAGCAAAAGCAGTTCTAAGAGGCAAGTTAATAGCTCTACAAGCCTACCTCAAGAAACAAGAAAAATCTCAAATAAACAATCTAACCTTACACTAAAGGAACTAGAGAAAGAAGAACAAACCAAACCCAAAGTTAGCAGAAGGAAAGAAATCATAAAGACCAGAGAAGAAATAAATGAAATAGAAACAAAGAAAACAATAGCAAAGATCAAAAAAACTAAAAGCTGGTTCTTTGAGAAGATAAAATTGATAAACCATTAGCCAGACTCATCAGGAAAAACAGGGAGAGGACTCAAATCAGTAAAATTACAAATGAAAAAGGAAAAGTTATAACACACACCACAGAAATACAAAGCATCCTAAGACACTACTACAAGCAACTTTATGCCAATAAAATGGACAACCTGGAAGAAATGGACAAATTCTTAGAAATGCACAACCTTCCAAGACTGAA
>NC_041227.1:15867450-15867745 GCF_002837175.3 Physeter macrocephalus | reverse complement strand
AATTGGAAAAGAAGAAGTAAAACTGTCACTGTTTGCAGATGACATGATACTATACATAGAAAATCCTAAAGACGCCACCAGAAAACTACTAGAGCTAATAGTCAATTTGGTAAAGTTGCAGGCTACAAAATTAATACACGAAAATCTCTTGCATTCCTATACACTAATGATGAAAAATCTGGAAGAGAAATTATGGAAACACTCCCATTTACCATTGCAACAAAAAGAATAAAATACCTAGGAATAAACCTACCTAAGGAGACAAAAGACCTGTATGCAGAAAACTATAAGACAC
>NC_041227.1:15865917-15866501 GCF_002837175.3 Physeter macrocephalus | reverse complement strand
AATGAAACTTCAAAGCTTTTGCACAGCAAAGGAAACCATAAACAAGACAAAAAGACAACCCTCAGAATGAGAGAAAATATTTGTAAATGAATCAACAGACACAGGATTAATCTCCAAAATATATAAACAGTTCATACAGCTCAATATTAAAGAAACAAACAACCCAATCCAAAAATGGGCAGAAGACCTAAATAGACATTTCTCCAAAGAAGACATACAGATGGCCAAGAAGCATATGAAAAGATGCTCAACATCACTAATTATTAGAGAAATGCAAATCAAAACTAGGATGAGGTATCACCTCACACCATTTAAAATGGGCATCATCTGAAAATCTACAAACAACAAATGCTGGAGAGGGTGTGGAGAAAAGGGAACCCTCTTGCACTCTTGGTGGGAATGTAAATTGATCCAGCCACTATGGAAAACAGTATGGAGGTTCCTTAAAAAACTAAAAATAGAATTACCATATGATCCAGCAATCCCACTACTGGGCATATACCCAGAAAAAACCATAATTCAAAAAGACACATGCACTCCAGTGTTCATTGCAGCACTATTTACAATAGCCAGGTCAGGGAAGC
>NC_041227.1:15842579-15865847 GCF_002837175.3 Physeter macrocephalus | reverse complement strand
AGTCAGAAAGAGAAAAACAAATATCGTATATTAATGCATGTATGTGGAACCTAGAAAAATGGTACAGATGAACCGGTTTGCAGGGCAGAAATAGAGACACAGATGTAGAGAACAAACGTATGGACTCCAAGGGGGAAAGCAGCGGGGGTGGGGGTGTGATGAACTGGGCGATTGGGATTGACATGTATACACTGATGTGTATAAAATGGATGCCTAATAAGACCTGCTGCATAAAAAAAGTAAATTAAAAAAATAATTATAATAAATATATTGGCATTGCTCTATTTCTTAAGCTGTGTAGTGGTTTGTGGGTACTTATTTTATCATTGTTGTTTAAACTGCACATATATATTCTATAATCTCTTTTCTATTTTACAATATTTCATAATAAAAAATATATTCAAAACAGAAAAAAAGTATACCTAGGAAAATTTTACAAAGACAATAACATTTAGCAGGCACTTGATCTTAAAGTTATTACTAGGCTAGAATGTTCAGAAAAGCATGGGACCAAGCACTGAAGAAACAGAAGCACTGGTCTCAGTCCAGTGAGGCAGAAAGATGCCCAAACAGGTAATTCCACTCCCATGTGGCAAGTGCCAAGATGGTAGCCAAGAGGACTTCAGGGAACTGAAATGCCTGGGAACGTCAGAGAAAGGAAGTGACATCTGAATAGATTTGCCTTTTCACGTCCTCTGAATCTTTCATCAAATTGCTTTCCAGAAAGTTTGTACCAATTCAAGTGTGTAAGACTGCCTATTTTCTAACATGCTTGCCAACACTGGGTATTATGTCTTTTTTATTTTATCTTGCCTAGTTTGACAGGTGGAAATGGTACCTTATCTTAATTAGCATGCCTGACGTCTAATGAGGCTGGTAATATTTCATACACTCATAGGGTGTTTCTAGTTCTACTTTTGTGGAAATCCATCTCTCCTCCATGCTCTCTCAGACCCTTGTGCTATCTTATAACCCCCAAGTGTATCTTACACCCCACAGTGTATCTTATACACTGTGTCATGGCCATGTGTATGTCCATCTTCCCCACAAGACTTCAAGTCAGGAGTAGAGTCTATTTTATCCCTGTATCTGCAGCACGAAGCACTGATGCTCTGACATCATGTGCCAAATGAACAAGACAGCAGGTTCTGGAGCCCTTGGTACTTCACTGGGGTGTCAGCAGCGGTCATATGGGAACCACAGAAAAATGGTGCTGCTTTCCCAGAGACAGTTCTGCCAACATTACTAACAGCAACTGGGCACAAACAAGGAGAAAAACAAAAACAGAGCATGGCTATAGCTCATCCCATTGTATGTGATCATCAGGCAGGGAAAAGTCTGTGTAATTCAAGGAGAATTGTCTTCAGAAAATACGTTTTGCTTAAGAGACTGTTCCAGGGTACTTGCGGAACAGTCAAAGAAAATTAGATTCTCCGCAAATAACAGTCACTTGAATTTCTACTTTATTTCAGAATTCCCCTCTTTAACTTCCATTTGTTGTGTCTTTACAGCACCTCCTTTCAGAAAGGCAGTTGGTCTGGCATTATCTACTCATCAGACACTGGGAAGGCACCATGGGGAGATGATAGGACACTTCAACAGACGACGAGTTTATACAAGTTTGCTGGGACACGTGTATAAGAGCCCAGCCCTTCCTTCCACAGCTACTTAAGGGGACCCTGAGAACAGAAGCTGCTTAACCCACTCAGTATCTGTAGTGGATGGAATGGTTCCCCTCCACCAAAATATATGTGTACGTCTTAATCCCTCAAAAGTGTAAATGTGGGACTTCCCTGGTGGTCTAGTGGGTAAGACTCTGCGCTCCCAATGCAGGCCTGGGGTCGATCCCTGGTCGGGGAAATAGATCCCACATGCATGCCGCAACTAGGAGTCCACATGCCATAACTAAGAAGCCCACATGCCGCAACTAAAGATCCCGCATGCAACTAAGACCCGGTGCAGCCAAAATAAATAATAAATAAATAAAAATATTAAAAAATATATAGTAAAAAAGTGTAAATGTGACCTTACTTGGAAAATAGGTCTTTACTGATGTAATTATTGATAATTTAAGGATCTTGAGATGAGAGCGTCTTGAATTATGTGTGATGAGTGATGCAGCCACTAAGGATGCCAAGAGCTACCGGCAGCACCAGACAAGGAACAGAGTGTCCTCTAAAGACTTCAGAGGGATTGCAGCCCCAATGACATATTGATTTCAGGCACTGACCTTCAGAACTGTGTGAGAATAAATTTTTATTGTTTTGAGCGCCCAAGTTCATGGTCATTTGTTACGGCAGCCCTGGCAATCTATACAGTGGCCAGTCTTGTCCATTGGTGCCTGAATACTTCTGTGGCATCTATTATATTCCCCAATCCCCCCACTTCTTCCTTCGTTCCTAGACTGTCATTCAGACCACTGCAGCAGCCTCCTCGTGGTCCCCCCAGCCTTCAGCCTTGCCCCCTCCAAGCCAACCCCCCACCTCCACAAGATGCCAGGAACAGCTTCCATAAATTTAAACCAAAGACTGATACTCTCCTACCTTCAATCAATGGCTGGCAACCCAATCATGGACATCGAGATAACTCAAGATGCTCAGTCTGATGTATGAGGATTACCACCGTCTGGCCCCAGCTTGTCTCTTGCACCTTATATCTGCCAAGACCAACTCCCTGAACACCCTCTACTCCAGCCAGGACTGCAAGGCTGTCGCTTGCTATTCCAGGTATACCATTCGCTTTTGTCTGTCTGTCAAGACTGCTCAAGTGTCATCTCATATTCGAGAACTTCATTTAGTCCTTCCTTCTACCTCTACTGCCAACACAACAGAACTGAGCTCCCACACCTCGTGTCCCCATTGTCTGCAGCCCACTCCTGAGTTACAGCATCAACCACAGCCAATTAATACTCTGTGGACTTGTCCATTTCCCTGTTAGCCTATGAGCACCTTTAGGGCCGGGTCCATCCTTATCTGATTCGTCTTTGTATCCCAGAACCTAGCCTGGAACGTGCACACAACAGGGATCCAACAGAGAAATGGGCGGGTGGGTGGAGACATGGGTATGTGGATGAATGTACCAACTAGCAAAGTACCAAATGAATCAATATATGGACAACTTGTTGAAAGAGGAGTTAAATGCGAAGGGTGCCAGAACTCAAGAGGAATAGCTGGGAGTTACACAAATGAACTCTAGGTGGCAAAGCCAAAAGTTGACCGAAGACAAATACATCATAACAAGACTGGCATTTCCTGGAGCTTCTCAGTTTATAAATCCCTTTCATTTGCTTCAAGCCATTTACTCCTCTCAGTGACCGGGTGAGGTAAGGAATTACTATTATCTCTATTCACAAAAAGGAAGTCGAAACCCATAGAGCTTGTGGCCATTAGCCTAGGTCTCCTAGTCAGTGAGGGACGGGTCAGGACCCCAGGACCCAGGTCTGTGCAGCTCTTCAGTCTATGTTCTTTCTGTGAGGGGCCCACCTGCTCTCTCCTTTAAGTCGCAGACTGTCCATCAAGCACTTGTAGAGAAATAGGGGAGGAGTGACTATTCGACTGTGTCCATGTGGAACCCAGAGATACACACTGTTTGCCTGAAAAATGACTGATAGGATGGAAACTGACAAGTCAACATTCACTTCTGGCACTGCTGATGACTGGTTAACGCGAATGTTTTGTTGATTCCCGCTAGATGGAAGAAGATGTCACTTATCGTTAATGGAGTGTCAACGTATGCTTGCCTAAAGGAGAATGTTCTTTTGGTTGCTGTTGAGGTTGTTCTCAATTTTCGCCTCATTTTATAGCCATAAAAAAAGAAAATATTCAGCAGAAAGGATGATGCGACCTAGGGGTAGAAAGGCAGAAAGGCAGAAATAAATCCTTCTGATTTATTTCCTTCTTTCTGGACTGGAACAACCAACAGCCGGTCAAAATGCTGGTGGAAGTCGGAGGATGGACCTGGGTTCTGAGAGCAGCCAAGCACTCGGGGCTCTAGATCAGAACTTGAGAATCCAACAGCCACAGCTAGAAGATGTTCAGAGTTCAACCAGGACCACCAGGCTCTTGGCTGAGCTAGGCTCACCTCTGCTCAGTGATGATGACTGAAAATACAAATAACAGATAATACTAGTGAGCACTTCACTCTGGACAATGGAATGTTTTGAGTAAACACTTTACCTTCCTGTGAGCCTGACAATCACTGTATGAGGGAGGGACAGATCCACCAACTCTGATCGGAGAATTCTGAATTCTCCAAAGCTTTGAAAACCAAAAGATTTTTTCCTAAGTTTGGTGCAAACGTATTTGGTGCTAAGACTTAGGTTAAACTGATGTAGACTTGTTTGTAGTTTTTCCCTCTCCTTCTTAGTGGTCATGTCTATACTTTTTGCTGCAAAAAATATCAACACGCTTGATTTGGAGATGCAATCCCAGACCCGGCTGGGGGTGTTATTTATTCGACAGTATATGGACTATAATGCCTTCCTAAAGTAAATCTAAATTCAGAAACACATTTGGCCCCCAAGGCTGCAGATAAGGGGTTGAGAACTTGTTCAACCCAGTTCATGGATGAGGAAACAGGCTCAAAGAGGATAAAGAACTTGCATGAGGTTACACAGCTCAAAAACAGTAGATGTGGGTTTGGAATCAACAGTCTTCCCCGAGAGCTGGTGTGTTAACCACTGTGCTCTGCTACCTCTGACAGATGCCCTTCCCCACCCTCTCAGCCCAGAAGTCCAGCCCCTGCTGGCTCTTGGGCAAGAAGGCAGGATTTCCTGTCTTAGTTGAGCTGCAAGATGATTCCCAGAGCAACAGGACCATCCTTAAAATGTTTTATCAAAGCAAATCCTGGGACTTCCCTGGTGGCGCAGTAGTTAAGAATCTGCCTGCCAATGCAGGGGACATGGGTTCAAGCCCTGGTCCAGGAAGATCCCACATGCTGCGGAGCAACTAAGCCCATGCGCCACAACCACTGAGCCTGCACTCTAGAGCCCACGAGCCACAACTACTGAGCCCACGAGCCACAACTACTGAAGCCCGCGCACCCTAGAGCCCGTGCTTTGCAACAAGAGAAGCCACCGCAGTGAGAAGCCCGCACACCACAGCGAAGAGTAGGCCCCACTCACCGCAACTAGAGAAAGCCCGTGCACACCCAACAAAGACCCAACGTAGCCAAAAATAAATAAAATAAATGTATATAAAAAAATAATAATAATTTTTTAAAAAGCAAATCCTGGGATAAAGACCTGTGTTTCGAATCTAGAGTCAAATGCAATGACAGCATCAGTCATAACTAGGTAACTACCTGTCAACGATCAGGATCCATACTTAAATTTTTATGCTGAGAAGCAAAGAAAGACATCCATCATTTTGCAATGGCCACCCCACACTAAATTATCACATGTTCTCATACTACAGAGGTCAAGTCAGTCCCTGGAGCCAAACAGCCTACGTTCCAATCCTGGCTTAGCCACTCAATGGCGGTGTGAGGTTGGCCAAGTTACTTAACCTCTCTGTTCTACAGTTTCCTCAACCAGAACATGGAGTAATAATAATACCTATCTCAAGAGTTGCCATGAGGATTACATGAGCCTGCATTTAGAGCACTTAGAAAACAGCAAGTCCGATATTAGCCTTTCATTCATAAACAGATAATGATAGCGAAAGATACTTTGCTTCACATTTTAACTTCTCTGAAATTAGAGTCCTTCTTACCATTGATATGTAATTTTAGTACAATGCTTATGTTGTTGTTGTCCCCAGAAAGCAGCAATCTAACCAGTGGTGCCTCTTTTTTCTTTACCACATTTTGGAATTGAGAGAATATGGTGAATAACATTACTGGAAGAACTGAATGCATTTTTCCTTTGTTCTCTTTTTTCTTTACCACATTTTAGAATTGAGAGAATATGGTGAATAATATTGTTGGAAGAACTGAATGCATTTTTCCTTTGTTCTCAAGAGAAAGACCTGCGACAAGAGCAGGATATAGAGATTCAAGCTGTGCTCACCGTGTCTCCGCAGAGGTCACACTTTTCCGTTCACAGGCAGATGAATTCTAAAACCAAACACCAGGCTGAACAAGTGTCCGCATTCCAGAGAAAGAGCTGAGCAAATTTTTATTTGCATTTCAAAACTCTAACAAATGGCCGCAATCAACTACTTGGGGTTTTTCCTAATTAGTTTTACTCTGTGCCTCTGTCACCTTTCGGAGAAAGCTGAACATTTTAACCTTCAAAATTAGCAGCCGTGCATGCCAGAAAGTATTTCAAAGAAGAGTCAACGTGTGTCTGGAATCTAACTGTAGTACTTGAAAGCACTGTCTGAGGTTTTTTCAGTCTTCCGAGAAGTTCCCACCCCTTGGGAAAACTAGTCTCAAAACTCAAAGTTTCCCCAAATCGTATATCTGAGAAAAATGTTAAAACAGATTTATCCATAGAGGCAAAGAAATAAAACCATAAGAATAAATAAATAGTAAATCCGATGCCTCTCCCGTGCTTAAATCCTCCAGTGACTTCCTACTCTACTTGGAATAAAATATAATTTCCTTACCGCAGCTTTCTGGGCCCCAGGCGACCTGTCCCCTACCCAACTCTCCCAGTGTTTTTCATTCTGTTCTCCCCTTTACAGACTACATTTGAAACATACCAGTCTTTTTTTCTTTCTTTCTTTTTCTCAAACACATCGAGAACATTCCTGTCCCAGGTTCTCTGCATTTGCTATTCCTCCTGCCTGGGAAGATCACCCCCTCCCCAGCTACCAGCATGTTCACTACACAAGGTCAGCCAGAGCAAAGGGTGCCTTTTTCTAATTCATACAAAGGAGCCAAATGAGCTATCAGCCATCCTGTCTCCCTGTGATGACTCATTCACTCCTAAAACAAACATTAACTGAGCACCTACTATAAGTCAGGCACTGTCCTAGGCACTGGGATTATAGCCTTGAATCAGAGAGACAAGCTTTCTGCCACTTGGGAGCCTGTATACTAGCGGGCTGATATACGTAATTCAGCAAGAAATGATTAGGCAAAACATCAAACAGTAACCAGAGCGCCAAGACAATTGGGCTTGGTTCTGTGATAGTGACTGGATGACTACCTTAGACCGGGTAGTCAAGGAAGGCCTCTGGAGGTGCTGATGTTCATTTTGAGATCTAAATGGCAACACGGAGCCATCAACACAAAGCATTTGTTTGGGTTATAGGGAGGGAAGGAAGGGCATTCCATTCAGAGGGAATCCAAGGTGTGAACTCTTATAAAATACCCCAAGGAATGAACAAGTTCTTTGTGCTCTAGAAACAGGAAGTCGGGGTATGGCTAGAAAGCAGTGATCAAAGAGGGGAGAGGGACGAGATGAGGTTGGACAGGTGGGAAGGGGCCAGAGTCAGAGTCAGCATAAAGAGCTTGGATTTTATTCCCAGTGAGTGGTGAAACCATCTGAGGTTTCAAGCAGGGAGTGTCGTGATCTGGTGTGTATTGTGGAAAGACCATTCTCTAACTCAGAGTTATCCAAAAGAACTTCTTGCCATGATGGACATGTCCTATATCTGTACTGTCAAATGCAAGAGCCACTGGCCACACGTGTCTCTTGAGCACCTGAAAGGTGGACAGTGTGACTGAGAAACTAAATAATTTATTTTATCCCATTTTAATTAACGTAAATTTAAATACCTACACAGAGCTGGTAGCTACTGCACTGGTCCACATACCTTAACTGCTGGGTGGAGAATACAGTTACCTCTTAAACAAACAGGGGTTAGGGGCTAGGATCCTGCGACCCTCCATACAGTTGTAAGTCCGCATGTAACCTATAGTTGGCCCTCTTGGTTCCTTTGTATCCACAGTTCCTCCGTGTCCACAGCTCTGCATCAACGGATCCAACCATGACCGTGTAGTATTACCTGTGTATTCACTATTGGAAAAAAAATCTGCATATAAGTGGATCCTTGCATTCAAACCCATGCTGTTCAAGGGTCAACTGTAATTACAGGAGGATGAGGGGAAGCAGGAGATTTATCGGGAGGCTCTTACAGTGGTCCAGGGGGGTAGATGATGACTGACAGGTGGAGGTAGAGACGGAAGGAAGTGGCAAGCTGGGAATATCTTTCCGGGGTGGAGCTAGAAGGGTGAGAGGGAGAAAGGGCAAGTGAGGAATCAGAGATCCTCCTAGATTTTTGGTTTGAGCAACTGAGTGGATGGCAGCACCGTTTTGATATGGGGAAGGCTGAGGAAGAAGCAAGTTTAGCGGAGGAAACAAAAACTCAACAACAGCAAAAAACTGACCCCCCCCCATCTCTTCATGCAGCAGGTTATTCTTGACACTTGGGTCTCAAATGTCAGCTCCAACGTCACCTCCTCAGAGGCTGCGTACAACACCCACCCCACCCCTTCACCACATCACTCTCTCTCTCTCACACGGTCCTGGCGCCTTCTTCTCTGCACTCACTATCTACAATTATTTGATCATTTGACCGAAGCACTGCCTCCCTCTTCTCTAAACTGTAAACTCTCTTCCCATGGGTCCTCATCCCACACACTTGCCTGGAATGGCACCTGGCAAACAGCAGGTACTTCAATATGTGTTGAATTAATTCAAGAGACAAATATCTTTATCTTGCAAAAAACAAAAAACAGGGCCGAAGTCACAAAAAGGTACATTTCCAGTGTGAATTTATACAACATCAAATAGTAGAAAACAATGCGTACTCAAACACCTGCCCCAGGTATAACCGGATAAATTCTGTTGGGGTTATTTACCGGTATTCCTGTCATACAGAAAACTGAGTATAATTTCCAGGTAACGATCCACCTCCTCTGACAGGTGCAAAAGTGAGAAGCTTATCTCGACATGATTCCCAGTTCTGTAGCCTTGTTTCTCTTCAAGAGTTATTGGGGAGAGGGCAGAGGGTGTGGAAAATGAAAACAGGGTAAATCCGGGCTGCCATTTTTTAAAGTTCAGAGTGTCCTTAGGAGCAGGATCCATCATCATTGCCCACCTACATCCCGTCAACCAGCGGCAGATTGTGTCCTGGCCGAACAGGTGCTACCTGGCAGGGTGCAGTGGTGGGGGGTGAGGGCGGGGGGAGTACTGCAATTAAGCAGACATTGATTTGAACTGAGCTGTGCAATCCTGACAAAGTCAAGTAGCCTCTCTGGTCTCCACTCCCCAACCACCTGCCCTGCATACGCCAGGTGACCCTGCACTCCTTGTCAACGAAGACCTC
This sequence comes from Physeter macrocephalus, assembly GCF_002837175.3. Classification (NCBI taxonomy): domain Eukaryota; kingdom Metazoa; phylum Chordata; class Mammalia; order Artiodactyla; family Physeteridae; genus Physeter; species Physeter macrocephalus. The sequence continues at coordinate 15,856,629 of NC_041227.1, read as the reverse complement.
TAGATATTTTCTCACCAACACCAGGTAAGCCATATCACCCCAAAACTTTTGAACCCCGGAGTAGATCTTCACATTTTCCCACTGCAGTATGGCAAGCAGGAGTTGCACACAACTTGGTCATTATTTCCCACGTTCTCCTTTCCTCGCAGACTTCATTCTCTCTGCAACCCAACACACACACTCACACACAATTCCACACCCACAGACACATGCAGAGCTCTCTGCAGCTTCTTTCACCCTACACTGACTCACAGTCGTGAGAACACATTTCCTTTTCCTCTTCACAGGCTCCCGAAATGAGATCGTTTCTGCTAAAAACAATCCTAAGCGCCGGGTGAACAACTCCAGAAAATTAGTACAAGTTCCACTAAGGCTGGAGACAGAGAGGAGAAAAATCTGTTCAATTTCGACTGTATTCACATTACTCACAAAATGGAACACGCCTCTCATTTTTCTCACTAATTCCAATTCTTCACAAAAATTAAAACAAAAGCTATTCCTGGCACAAATGGTCACTTTCTATCTGCCATCAGCAATCACTCCAAATCAGGAATGCACCATTCTCTTCACTTTTTGAAGCATTATTCCTCCTCAGAGCAGCTGCAATATCTCGAGTTCCAATGGAAATTACAGACAACATTAAAGAAACAGCTAGAATGTATTAAAGATTTAATGGTGAGTCATTACAGACATTGAAAGAAGGTGTAATTCTGCCAGCCCTGAGCCTGATATACAGACATTTCGAACAAGGAAATAATTTGAGGAATATCTGATACAGAATAAAGGATAAGAGACAGAAAACATCAGATATGGAAAACAATATTGTTTGCCATTGATTTGAAAATAACTGAAATGAATAATTGTTCTATCTAATATCCACTGAATAAGATGCAGCTATTCAAAGCTATTTTTACAAAGAGTTTTTTAATAACGTGAGGAAAGTGCTTATTATAGGGTCAAATGAAAAAAGAAAGGAAGATGCGTGACAATACATACAGCATGATTTCAATTTATGTGAAAATGCACAGACAACCCAACAGGGAGATACATGAAAATACTAACAATGGTTATCTTTGGGTAGTTAGAAAATAATGCGTCCTTGTTTTCCTAATCCTTCTACTTTTCCATATTTTCCAAACTTTGTGTAGTAGGTACACATGATTTTTTAACAAAACGTTTTCATCCGGCAAATATTTATTTTAAAATACAGTTTATCTAAAATGTGTAAACTCCTTTTACTTTGTGAAAACATTTTCTACAAAAGCTTCTGTCTTAAAGTGTCCTTGTGACATTATGATGTTTGAGGAAAGAAGACAGAATTGCCCCCAGGCCAATACTCACTCCCAATTTCTAGGAGAGTTGGCTAAGGATCCAGCTACTGCTTTATGGGGGCTACAGAGGACTGGGGAGTCTGACAGCCTGGCTGTTCCCCTGGGAGCCCAAGGGAATCAACACAGAAAGCGACAGTACCCACAGTTATCAGTCTAATTCACCACAAAAGGGTTGGGGATTGACTTAGATATGATCATAAAGCACTTGGTCTTTCCTGCCCCGCACTGCATGCATTCTCTTCTCCCCTACACACAAAATCCCTGCAAGGCTAACATCATCATACCCATTTTACAGGTGAGGAAAATGGACACACAGAAATGGAAGGCACCTTGCTCAAGGCCCCAAGTCAGTCATCTATCAATGTCTGGATGCAAATCCATGTTTGCTGATGCCAATGATCAGACCCTTTGCACTACCCCACATGGCTTCTTTTATCGAGACTGAAATGATTAAAAGAACTGTGTCTGACACATGGAACCCTGCACACCACCTGCATGGTGCCTCCTGCCAAAGGGACCCAAACTCTATGGATTTCATGAACACAAGCAACCAGATTTATGTCTTATCCCCTCAGATTCTAAAAAGGACACAGGTTTGGAATGAATTATAAATTATGCTGTGTATCTATTATCTTAAAACAATTTTCCTAAACATGGAAATAATAAATCAAAAGATATGAAGCTGCTTAAAGTCTCTTGATATATATTCCCAAAAATTCATTTAAAAAGGTTGTATGAGTTTACACATCGATGAACATGGTATACAAATAACCATTTAGTCACAGCTTTGCCACCACCGGGAATTACAATTTTAGAATACTCTGTCAAACTAACAAGAGAAAGCGGAAAGAAATGTCAGAGTCCGTATCCCAGCATGATAGAATCTAAACATGTCCATTCAAATTTTCAGCCACAGCTATGTCAAGGCTAGACAACCAGCCCAATTTAGTCCTCTTTTGGGAAAAGGAAAAAAGTTCCTGTGGTTAAATTTGGAAATCCAAAATTAGAGGAGAGTTCAAAGACCAACCCAGACCCTAGATCAAATCCAAATGCCAAACAGACCAACAGAGAGAATGGAGGACCATAGGTAACATTTACTAAGACTCTATTCAGTGCCACGTTCTTTACTTATATTCTGAATTAGCCCTTAGAACCAACTTTTGCAGAGCTTCATTTATCCTCATTCTATAGACAGGGAAAAAAAGGTTCATAAACATCCACAAGGCCAACCAGCTACTCAATCCAAAGTTCAGATTTAAACCCAAACTCATCTCCCCTAAATTTCTTGATTCTTTCTCATTCTGTTTTTATTTTAGTGATTTTCATATCATTTATTAGGTTCTCAGATTTTAAAAGAAACACTTGTTTACTACAGTAAATTTTTTAAAGAGTTTGGAAGTTCTTTTAAAGAAGAAATTAAGAACTGCCCACAATCTATCACTCAAACACAAGAATTGCCTACACCTGGGTTCATTTTTCTTCCATTCATTTATGTAGGACTAATATATAGTTTAAATAAAATCATTAATAGAGTGCATATGAAGGTTAGTTATGCTTTAAAATTTTAAAGGAATGATTTAAATTTTTGTACTTTGCTGTAAATTCTTTTTCCCAGGGTCTATAAAACATTAATTTTTTATATTTTACTATTTTTCTGTGGGTTTTGGTTGTTTTTTAAATCAGTAAGTAATCTAGGACTACCATTAGTGTAAGACTTTTCACAAGGCATTCAAGAGTACTTGATACTATCATTTCTTTTATGTCTGCAGATAATTCCATTACATAAAAGTCACATAATTATTTTAGCTACTTTCTATTACTGGGCATTTAAATTTGTTTTCCTCATTCTTCTCCATCCCAAATAACATTCTGATAAAAATCCTCTTATCTTTTATGTACATCTCCAATTATTTCTCTGAAGTAATAAATTCCTGGGAATGGAATTACAAGTCCAAAGGGTATGCCTATCTAAGATTCTCAAACCACATTTCAAACCGTTCTCCAGAAAGACTGCAGAAAGGTATACTCTTTTGACAACTATATCATCTCATCCTCACCAATATCCTTGTTTAAATTGTTGTCAATATAAATAGAGAAAAATGGTACCTTTATTCTGTATTAATTTATATTTCAGTAACTACAAGTGAAGCTCATTTTTTTTTCAGATTTTTATTGACTGTGGCGATTTTTCTTACATTAATTGTCTAGTCACATCCTTTTGTTCTTTTTCTACCAAGAAACCATTTTTTTGTTGTTGATTATTGTGTTCTTTATATATTAAAGATAGTTGACCACTGTGAATCGTATATGTTGTAAATATTTTCCCCAGGCTGTTTGTCTTTTAACTTTTTTGTCATTTTATTTTTACTAAAAAACATTTATGACTTTTATGTAACCCAATCGATCATTCTTTCCCCTTAGAGTTCATTTCTTGGCTCTGACACCTGGAAAGCCCTTGTTTCTCCTAAGATCAAATAAATATTCACCTATTTTCTTAAATTCTTTCCTTTTCCACTGCACTGTGCTAGTTCTTATTTCATATGGGTGAAACCTCAAATAAGAATAGAAAAATAAGTGAAAATATCCTTAAGGTAAAAAAAAAAAAAAAGTAAATCCATCTGAAAAGACACATTCACTGGCAGATAAATTATGGATGATTCTCTCCCCTTTGTGATCTCAGGAATGACAACCACAGGGGGCATCAAACACCTTAGAGAAGCTCCCTTATCCCTGATCTTCAGTCTGGGCCTCGGGGAGGTCCCTAATGCTGTGATCCCCCAAGGAAGTATAAAACTTCATTCCACTGTGGAAGCAGGTAGTTTCTGTCCCCAAATCTCAAACCAACCAGGTAGTCCCAGAATATCTGCTCTGTGCCCAACCCCAAATCTCCACCAGAGAACCCAGGGAGCCTAGAGGTATGCCTAGAGGGGTCCTTCTGAGGTTCCAAGAGCTGGGGAATGGGCAGGTAAGCCTGGAGGGGTCTTCCTGAGAGAAAGCAGTTAAAATTCACATCACAAAAGGAAGGAGGCTTTTTTTATTCTGAACTGCAAAACGTGGTGTGGTTAATCAGAGCAATTATAAATGGTAACATCATTATTCAAGCTTCTATTTCCACACCAAGTCATTTAAATGAATACATTTTCTGCCTTGGAGCAGTAGCTGCCAGTGAGCTTTTTAAAAGAAATGAAAGAAAAAAAAAAAAAAAAAGGAAAAGCCGCTGGTGCAAAGCCTTGGAGGATGGGGCCAAAAGAACTCGGCGCTGGGGACTGGGAGTCAGGAGATCTGGACGCACAGTCTCAGGTCTGACCCCTGCTCACTCTGTGACCTTGGGCAAGACCTCTTCTCCCACCTGTGCTGCCAGGAGAATGAATTACCTTGTATTCCTGAGCCCTTTGGGCTCTGACACTGTAGATCTGAATTGTACAGCTATTTTAAGATCGCCTTGTTCTATATGTTGCATCTGCAATTTTATAGAAGCCATCGATGTGTTAAATACATTCTCTTATTCAAATTCTTCAGAAGCTGCCCAAGCTGCCTCTAAATGGTGGCAAGTTTACCTCTTAAACTACAGTCTGTATTGTGTGTGGTCACCGTGAATCATGGGCGAAAGAGCATAAGTGCGGGAATCAGATGGACCAGGGCTCAAATGTCAGTTCTGACCCAGATGGTCTTAACGTTATCCTGGATTTGACTGAATTTTACACAAGTTTCTTACTGACTATATGCCTCCCATCTCCCTTTCCCTAGAGCATTTGCTGTAGAAAACTTGTAATTTTTAAATTCTTTCTCTGCCTCTTTGAAGTGCATGGAAATTTTCTGCCAGGGTCTTACCCGTTTTACAACCCAAGAAACAAGTCTTTCTCAAGGACATGGGAACCATCTCTTTGAAATGTAAGCAGCAAAGGAGATAAGTCCCTCTCTCCCAGTCTCTGAGGGAATGTAGGAGCCTAACTTCAGTGGGCTCCAACTCATAAAACTACCTCCTGTTGTGAAGATGCAAGAAAGCTTACTTTTCAGTTGGTAAGACCAATTAGCAAACACAGATAGCCGAACAATTCCCCCACTTCAGCTCATAAAAATTCTCCAGCCCTTCAGTGTTGAGTTCAGTCTCTCTCCCTGATTGCAATAGTCTTGAATAATGTCTTCCTTGACTGTTTAACTTTGTCCAGTGCAATTTATACTTAGCTGCAATTTATACTTAGTTCCAACTGTGTGAATGCACCTCCTTCTACTTCCCTGAACCTCAGAGACTCTATCCCCGAAAGACAAACAACAATGAAACTCCTTATTTTAAGAAGTGAATGAGATCTTCAAGAAACAAATCAAATCGCGCATGCAACTACCTGCCATAAACCAGAGTGCTAAACTGTTTGCAAGATCTACCTCCCTGTAACCACACTCTTGGGTCATTCCCTTCCACAATGACTGTGGGCTTGGCCATGTGAATTGCTTTGGCCAGTAAGACACCAGCAAACATGCTGCAAACAGAGGCTTTTAAAAGTACCTGTGCTTGGGGCTTGCCCTCGTTATACTTGGAGTCCTGAAAGCATCACAGGCATGAACCTGTGAGGGCACAGACCTGGGGGTTCCCAGCTCCTCTGTGGTCCACTAAAGAGCATCCATTGTCCCCAAAGCCAGCCAGCTTCCTGGGACTTCCACCTGTCCATTTCAGGACAATGACTGGCATTTGATGAAAATGGACCAGAACATTCAGGTATCTCCCCACCACCTGAGCTCATCCTGGGTCATCTGTTCCCCTCTGCAGCAGACCCTTGAATCCAATCCCAGAAGCTCCCTTAATAACAGCTCAAGAGGCAATTTCTGAATCAGGCCCTGTCTAGCCTTAGGGCTCACAGGAGGTCAGATGAGATTAGCACATGGAACTAGAGATGCCTAGTTCAGAGAAGACACAGGTGATGATGATAAGGCAAACAACAGCAAACAGGTATCAATTCTACCATGTACCACTCATGGAGGTAAGTGATTTACATGGATTTAATCTCATTTGAGGCTCCTGAGATGCCTAAAGACAGACGGTATTAATATCCCATTTTGCAGATGAAGAAACTAAAGCACAGAAAATAAGTAGCCTGCAATGGAGGACTATGCAGACACCTAAAGATGCTTGAGCCTTGGAAAGAGAGCTGTACAACAGGGACTTCTGCAGGAGGCAGGGCCTGGGGACAGACCCTCTCTATGAGAGGAACCTGTCTGTCCTCTGTAGCATCTAAGACACAGGTGTCTTGAAGGCCATGCCCCTGCATCAGACTAGATGAGGTGGGAAAGATCCCACACTGACACCCCAGCTTCGGTGTCTCCAATCCCCTGTAGTCCTGAGGCTACAAGAGGACACGAAAGGCCACAGAACCTAGGGGGGCAGGTGAGGCAGCCACCACCTGTCACCTGGACCCCTGCATCTGCCTCCTCACGCCTCCCTGTACCCACTTTCCATCCATTCTCCCCAGGACAGCCAGCAAGCTCGTCCTACAGGCTCCTCTCAAATCACATGACTGCCCCGCTGGAAACCGCCCCTTTCTTTGCACTTTCTCCACTATATCCACCTGCCACATGTGGCTGACCTTAAGTCCAATGATATGAAATAAAATTAAAAATTCAGTGCCTCGGCTGCACCGGCCACATTTCAAGTGCAAAAGAGCCACCTACGGTTAGTGGCTACCCTATTGGCCAGTGCAGATGCAGAATATGGCCATCAGCACAGAACGTTCTACCAGGCAGAGCTGGATTACATAGTAAAATCCCACCTCCTCGCCAAGGCCTACAAGGTGCACGGGGTCTGGCCCCTGCTTGCCCCTCCATCTTCCTCTGATGGAACATTTGTCCCATTTGCCACACTCCAGCTATCTGTCCTTTCTCCAGTTCCTTAAACATACCACACTCTTGCCCACCTTGGGGTCTGCCCCTCCCTGTAATGTCTCCTTAGGCTAACTGCTCCATATCCTGCAGGAGCTGCTTCGAACTTCGCTTCCTCCAAGACATCATTCCTGACACCCCACCAAACCTAAATTTACATATATACATATATATGCACACACACATAATCACAGCAGTTATTCTAATCTCTCCTTCTTGCCCGTCTCTCCTTTCATGGCACTTGCTACGTTTGTCACATCAGAAGGCAGCAGCCATCTGAAAGCATGACTAGTGCTGGGGCCTGTCTTCCAAGAGCACGTATGTGACTGTTGGCTGCAAGTCACGTGGGCTTCTTCATGTGACGCTTCGTAACATGGCAGCTGGCTTCCCTCAGAGCAAGGGATCTGACAGAGAGGGAGGCCAAGATGCAAGCTGCAGAATCTTTTACTACAATTGAATCTTGGAAGTGGCATCTCATCACTTGTACTGAATTCCATCAGTTACGCACACCAGGGCTGGAACAGTGTGGGAAGAGACCACACGAGGATACGAAGACCAGAAGGCAACGGTCCTTGGGAGCCATCTTGGAGAGTGGCTACCATAGGCTGTGTGTGCTGCTTGTCACCGTGTCCCCAGAGTGCTGGGTATCAGACTAAGTGCTCCGTAAATATGAAGAAAGAACGACTGAGCGCCCTTCTCTTACCTCATCTACAAAATCAAGTAATCGAGCCTGAAAAAAATTTCATGTTCCTTCCCTTCTACAACATCCACTTTGACGGCACAGTCTCTGAGCTTGTGTTGCTCTCAGTTACACTGGTGACATGAAGATGAAGAGGTGTGGACCTGTGGTCCACAGGGCTGCTCTCTCAGGGACAGGGTCTGGGGTGGGAGAAACAAACGAGGCTTCCCTCCCTCTGAGTTCAGTCTAGTCCAGGGTTCCCAGCGCCCAGGTGCTGCCAGCAGCCCTGCCTTACATCACACAGGGACAGAAAGGTTCATGACGGTCAGTGAAATTATATGTCCCATGCAGCAGGGAAGCACACACTCACAAAAGACCAGCAGAGCCACTGACTTTTTATTAAATGCTTCTCCCAGGCAATAAACCGGAGAGACAGTGGCTGCAGGGAAACAGGAGCCCCTGGTCAGAACCTGTGATCGGGTCAATCACTGGAGCGGGTAAAAGGTAAAAGGGTCAACTGGCAGGACGTGTTAGGAATGAAGGCAGCCCTCTAACAAGGCAACCGTGTCCCCTGTGACCCGGGATTGCCAACACCAGTGAGCATAATCCCAATGGAATAGTAACAAGCTACCATGTATGAAGCACCTAATGCATTTGGGCACTTTATATCCTTTATCCCTAATCCCTGCAACATCTACTAGACAGTAAGTCCACATCTGTCATGTGCCATAAGGTCTCAGGACATCATCCCCCAGTGTCTGACATCCAGGAGGTCCTCTGGAACCACTGTGTAAGTGAATTAGTGAGTGGGTGAATACCATGAGATGGATATTATTATGCCCATTTTACAGAATAGAAAACTTAGGTCTATATAGTTGCTCAAAGTCACGTGGGCTATATTGAGGAGAGCTCGGTTTGAACCTTCGACTGTCTGATTCCAAGACACTTTTCACGTTACACCACACCTTTAAATGGTTTGCACACGGGTGCAAGCACAATCAGTAGGCTTCCTCCAACATGCATGCTATATGACATGATTCTTCATGAAAATACAGAGACCAGAAAACATTTGTGGGCAGTAAGAGATGAGAAAACTTGACAGTTTTGTGGTTTGGGAAGATGACCCAGGGATATCAACTTAGTCATTTGCCAGAGTCCCCAGCACACACCTTGGCCTTTGGCTAGTGTCCTTCTGAGTCCAAGCAGGTGAGCTGGGAGGCTGGCTGTCCCAGTGAGGCTGACAGCCAGCATCCAGATAGAATGGGAGGAGGGGGTGTGCCTCCCTAGAAACAAGTGCCTGTTCCTTATTACACAAAACCCCACAGGCTCCCACAAATCAATGCAAATTCTTCCCGCTTGCTTTTATTATTCACAAACGCTCAGTTTTACTTCCCCAGCCATATCCTCCTCCCTCCCTCAACGAATTCCTTAACAGCAGAAGAGTAGACAGATTTCTGCATTTTGTGATTTTTGCTCTATGTACCTTCCTTAAGTGTCTTTTCAACTGGGAAAGTTGGTGATTAAAAACTGAGCTTAGAAGACGCGATCTTGAAACCACTGAGAATTTGAAAATCAAGGAGAGCAGCACAGAAAAACTTCCGATCACAGGTCACACAACAACCATGCTGTCACTCGGACTTCTCACAACAACGTGAGCCCTCGGGGGGCAACTAAATGAACAGAAGCAGAAGTCATGGTACAAAGGAGCAGGAGGAGGGTGCACTTAGATGCTTGGGTGTTATAGATTGCTTATTACAGGTTATCACAGAAGCTAGAAATGGACCCAGGTATCATGATCATGATGCACAAAATATCTAGCACCTTAGGAAGCCATCACTTATTCACAGAGATCTTTAAAATTATAGGCACTTTTTAAGACATTTTAAAGGTAAAAAACAAAAAAGATCAAGCAGTGAGAGGCCCGCGTACCGCAAAAAAAAAAAAAAAAAAAAAAAAAAAAAAAAAAAAAAAGATCATGAATGATTTAGAACAAGGGTAAAGCAAGCTAGGGCCTGCTGCCTGTTTTTGTAAATAAAGTTTTATTTGAAAAAATTGTGGGAAAAATATTTACTAGCTCTCCCTTTATAAACATGTTTATCAACCCTTGATTGAGATATTTCACTGAGGTTTCATTTAGTAAATTTATGATGTTGATCTTTATGAAGATGTTAAGCAGCAAGTGACTGATGTTAAAATCATCTGGTACATGGGATTTGGGGTTGTTTTGTCTGAGGAGAGCAAAATAATTGATTTTTTTTTAATGTGTGTACTTATACACCAGTGTGCCCAAATCAATAATGGACAAAACTGCCGAGAGCTGTAGCATGACTCAAGGCCACAGTAAACCCGAGGCCCTAGAAACTTCTGTGTCATTTATAGACATCAGTCCGCATCAAAGAGCATGGCTAAAATGATAAATCTTGGAAAAATAAAGGAAAATGGCCATCTGAATTGTCTTTTTAAACAAATGCCTAGTAAAGTAAGAAACGACTTTGAAAACACAGGTATTGTCACGGTAGTAGAACTCCAAGTCAAAGTCTGATTCTTCTTCATGCATGGGATAAAATGATAACACAAAGGTCAAAATCTACATAAGGAGAACTAACTCATTACTCACCTAAATGAAAAGGAGAGCCTGCAAAGTTAGATTATTTAGCAGATATTATTTGATAACTGCAAAACAACTGTGTGAAGTGGGCAGTATTGATCAGAGGGGTTTCTCATAATACAGAAGGGAAAAGAATAAAGATTATCAAGCAGAAACAAAGGGCATTAAATTGCGAAATTCAAGGGTTGAAGAAGAGCTTTTACAGGTCAGTTAAATCTTATGGACAGAAACAAATCCAGGAGAGAAGGCAGGCAGAACTCTGAAATGATTTGCATTTTTTAACTACAGAAATGGGGGAGACTGAAAACAGAGTAGGAATTTGACCAAGCAGAGTTAATGGTCTTAGTTACTTTCATACTGTAAAAACCCACCATCAATGGGCTGGAAAATCTTTTAAAAAAAAAAAAAAAAAGGCTATCCGAAATATTGAATGAATCCACTTACATAAGGCACCTAAAAACAGGCAAATTCACAGAGACAGAAATGAGAATGGCGGTGCCAGGAGCTAGAGATGACGGGAAATGAGGAGTCATTGTTTAATGGGTATAGAGTGTTTTGGGGGATGATGAAAAAGTTCCAGAAATGGATAGTGATGATGGTTGTACCACTGCAAATGTACTTAATGCCACAAAATTGCATATTTTAAAATGGTTAAAAAACTAAAAATCAGAGCAATTAAGTACTAAAAGGGAGATGACAGAAGTACCATATTTGTAGATGATATTATTGTCTGGTTAAAACCCAGAGCCATAACTGAAAACTATTAGAACTGATAGAAGAGTTTTGGTATGGAAGCCAGATACAAAATATCAATATATTCCTAGAAAACACATCTTTTTTTTTTACCAGCAATAGCTAATTAAAAAATAATAGAAACATTTATCCCATATATAAAAGAAACAAAGATATAGGAGTAAATGAGGAATGGTAAGACCTAAAAGATGAAACTATAAAAAAGGTTAAAAGAATAAATTTCATGTTATGTATATTTTACTACAATTAAAAATAAAATTTAAACACATTAAAATATATATGTACACACACACGCGTGCACGTGCGTGCATATCTGATGCCTTATTACAAACATCTATGTCTCACCATTGCGCTCCCAGTGATATCTTCCACCTAATGGAATAAAAAGTACCATGGGGATGGCTTTACAGCCAGGCTCAAACAACCTCAGCCCAGGAAAAGTTCTTAGGATTGCTAGCAGGTTAAAGGTGCTTCCAAATACGGCCAACAAACTTTTCACCCTAGTAAAGTTTTCTTCCTGTTGGCATGAGAATAACAACAAAAGTTATTCTTTCTTGGTTTTCTATTTACTTAAAATAACTTGTGACACAATTTCTCTTGAAATTATATTGAATATTTACCTTTAGTACTTAAGAGATAAATAAAAATCAATTATTTTAAAAATGGCTGTCCCATTTGGTCCTAGCTGTCCATCCCCTGCAAGAGTTAATATTAGGAGGAAAGTCTAGGGCCATTTGTGTGGCACATCAGGAATGAGGTCATGTGGGAAAGAATTCGAGGCTTGGATAAAATGCTTAAATTGAGTCTGGACATTCAGAGCACCTCCCCTACTGATTCTAGACAAGCTGCTGTAGGTCTTAAATGGTATAAACTCAAGTCCATGCTGCCTTACCTGTTCCCTCCTGGAAAGATGGGGGAAAGGAGGCAACCCATCTTTGGTGCTCTGTGTAAACAGGCCTGGGACCTGAGGAATCGAGCTGCCCTATATACCCTTCTCTACCTGCCACCCAGGAGGATAGGGAGCAGAAAAGCAAATCTCTCAGTGTTTGTCCAGCAATCAAAGCAAAACTGTCAGTGTTTTAATAACAAATGTCATGATAACTGAGCCAAAAAAGGAAGTTGGAGGATTGGATGGTTAGAGTTGATTAGGGGGAACTGTTCCAGTTATCTGTTGCCATGTAATAAATCACCCCAAAATTAGTGCTTTAAAATAATAATAATCATTTATTATCTCTCATGGTCTCTATGGATGAGGAATTTGGGAACAGCTTGGCTGGGCAGTTCTGGCTTGGGGTCACTAGTGTGACCGTAGTCACACAGGGACTGGGCAGCTGAGGGGTGACAGGCAACCCTCACTCACCACGTAGTCTCAGGTCTCTTTGTGTGATCTTTCCAAGTGGGTTAGCTTGGGTTTCCCCCCTGTATGGCTGCCCCGAGTGTGTTACATGGAGGCCAAACGTGAGTGTGCAGGAGATAAAGGGCAAGAGTGTGCCCTTTTCTACCCAGCCTCAGAAGCCACACAGCATCACTCCCACCTCCTTCTATTAATCAAGGGGAGGGGACACAGACTGACCACTTGATGTGGTGAGGGGATGTCTAGGTTCTGGAAAAGCACATGGGACAGGAAATATTGTTGCAGCCATTTTTTAAAATATATAATTTGCCACAGGAACTAAAGCTTATTTGAGATTGTTACTTTATTTACCTATGAATAAAATTAAAGTATGAGTGATAAAAAATATTCTTGATTCTTTCTTTGTTCACAAACTCCTTTCACCAGCATTTCCCAGGGATGGTGAACAATATGACATAAGCAACCAGACTTATCACCAGAACCCACCAATGTTAGCTCAAAATATTACATCATATGCCACCTGCCTGGAAGTATTCAGAAACTGTCTGCTTGGTGATTGCCTTGACATGGCTTGTAACACAGTGAAATAACCAATTTATGTGAGTAAGGCCTGTTGAGATACTGGGACACAAATAGAAGAGAAATTGCCTGGACGTAGAACCCAAAACATTGTCAGCTCTCTTGCTCAACATAATCTTCCAAGTGACAGTCTCAGAGCAACACGATCAAATAATGGGAATAGTAGAAAACTTTTCTGATGTTATTCTTTTGACAGTAATTTAAAATATTTGTGGCAGACGTAATGCTATGTATTTATCAAATCTGGTTTAAATGATCTCTTCCTAGGCATCCCAGACCACCTCATTCCCGTCTTCTCTTACAGGTCCATCAGGACCATGTGATGGGGTTCCAGTCACCTGGATGAGTTGTAAACCACTTCCGAGCCTGACCATAAAACCCCTAGAGACTGTCATACAGAGTGAAATAAGTCAGAAAGAGAAAAACAAATATCGTATAATATCTCTTACATGTGGAATCCAGAAAAATGATACAGATGAAATTACTTGTAAGGCAGAAATAGAGACACAGACTTAGAGAACAAACATATGGATACCAAGGGGGGGAGGAAGGGGTGGGAGGAATTGGGAGATTGGGATTGGCATATATACACTACTGATACTATGTATAAAATAGGTAACTAATGAGAACCTACTGTTTAGCCCAGTGAACTCTACTCAGTGCTCTGTGTTGTCCTAAATAGAAAGGAAATCCAAAAAAGAGGGGATATATGTATACGTATAGCTGATTCACTTTGCTGTACAGCAGAAACTAACACAACATTGTAAAGCAACTATACTCCAATACAAATTTTTTTTTTTTTTTTTTTTTTTTGGTATGCGGGCCTCTCACTGTTGTGGCCTCTTCCGTTGCGGAGCACAGGCTCCGGACGCGCA
>NC_041227.1:15786445-15838820 GCF_002837175.3 Physeter macrocephalus | reverse complement strand
GCCATGGCCGCTGAGCCTGCGCGTCCGAAGCCTGTGCTCCTCAACGGGAGAGGCCACAACAGTGAGAGGCCCGCACACCACAAAAAAAAAAAAAAAACAAACCTTGTATGATTCTGCGGTAAGCTGAGATATGCAGCACCCTGGCAATTGATATGCAAATTAAATAAACAACAGGACATAATAAATAATTAAATCAGTCTAACATGATGAATGAATTAATCATATCGAAGTGATGAGAAGCCAGCACTGTCACCCAGAAGATCACTGATTTGAGAAAAATGAAACATTCATAACAAGGCCATTTCAGCATAGGATGGTACCTCTTATATTGATTACTTGTATTGGCCTCTGAACAGAGTAGGTGCTCAATAAATGTTAGTGGAATTAAATGAATTTTTGCCACCAAGAATGTCCTTCTGCCACAGAGGGAATTATTCATTCAATAAGCAATTGCACAGACATTTTCTCACTTCAATCTTATTTAGGAATAGAATAGGTCTGTAAAGTAGGCAAAAGCAGGTATGACCATACCCCATTTTACACATGAGGAAAATAAAGGTAAGAGGCCAAATGACTTGCCCCTAGTCACATGGCTGGGATAAGGAAGACTCATCTTGGGACTCCTGACATCTGGTGTATCACCTACCCTCTGCACCCCACAGATGGGAATATCTGTGTCTACACGGCTGCACTTGTAGAAGTGCTACAGCCACCCACTACGTCCTCAACCATTTCCTATAATAAATCAATTCTAGACGCATTTCAAATTTATACCTGAGTAGAGTTTGTACCTCATGTCATTGTGCCTTTTGTTTAGTTACTATATATAGCATCTCTTCAAAGACAACTAAGAAACACAGGTAAGCCTGAGGAAAATAAAAGCATCACACAGCCATTAAAATTAATGATGAAGAAGAATATTTAGCTACATGAGAAAATTTCCACAATATATTGCTAAGCAAAGAAGTGTTTTCTATGCAGCATGTATATTATCCACACTATATTAATATACATACATGTACACACATAGACAAGAAGGCTAAAAGTATGTGTCAAAAAGTTAACACTGTTTTTTTTCCATACGGTGGGTTATAAGGAGTTTTTGTTTTCCTCGCTCAGCATTTTTAAAGACTTTCAGAGATTTATACCATGAGAATGTATTACTTTTGTAACTGAAAGTCTCATTTGTATAACTAGAGCAAACTGTAGTAGGGAGGTGGGGAATAAAAATGCTTCTGAGTCCACATCTAACAGAAGCCATAAATAGTACAGTGGGTTTGTTTGGTTTGTTTATTTTTTAAGGGAATTATTTAACAGTATAGGTAAATTCTGAGGAGATGTGGGATGGGGAGCAATTTGGAATCTCATCCCAAAGTGAGCGAGGATATGCCCTCAAATCAGTGACTTGAGACATGATGATATACTTGAGAAGAGACGATTAGAGAAGAGAGGGGAAAAAAAAAAAAGTTTTTAGAGCCTGCAAAGGCAAAACTCACTAGTGGCAATAAACCGCAGACCCAACTCCTTCTACTTGCCCAATCTCGTAAAGGGCTAAACAACTCAAAACAGAATATAAACCTCAGACACAGCCCTCCTCCCTGGTTCTACAGGAGAATTTGATGGTACCTAGGAAAACAAGTTGCATATCAATGGAAAATCAATCAGACTATTTGAGGGTAAGTAGGAGACATGAAAATACTGATTCAAAATGGGTTTAAAAGGCAACAAAAGGTGGGAAAGAGACTTACGCAACACTTCACCCCCAAAAAGAAGTAAATAAAAATTTTAAATGAATTATAAGTATGCATCTCTAAGAGTAATTTCTTATGAAGATTTACTCCAGGAAATAGAAAACAAATGTTGTGACAGCAATGGTTTGAACTCTCAAAGAAACTGAAAAAAATATAAAAACAATAAATCTAAATCTAAAATACAAAATCATAAGACAATGAATTGACACGATGGAGCTAAGAAAACAAGTTATAGAAACAAGTTCACCATAGCATTAAAAGCAGCATAATGAACCAAGTCAACAAGGAAAAACATTAGCTTGAGATCATTAAGAATGCACACTACAGAAGTACATGGTAAACTGATAAAAGCAATCAGGGAGAAAATGTTAGATGTGAAAGACAAACACTAGAGATCTAGATGAGTGGGATCAAAAGAGAATTGAGGAAGCAAAATAGAAACTATATTCAGTGATATGACAGAAGAAAAAGTTCATGATCTCAAAGAAAACCCAACTATTGACAGGACTCACAAGCATTAGAAAAAAAAATGACCAGTGTGGAGAAATATCTTAGTGAAATTCTTGCATATCAAGGATGAAGACAGAATTGCACAAGCATGCAGGCCAGTCAGTGACATACAAAGGAAAAAAGGGGATGGCTTTTCCTTAGCATCATAGATTCCAGGAGACAATGGAGCAATGTCCACAGAGATACAAGGAAGAAGGTATTCTTCTACACCCAGCCAACCAGTTACTCATGTGTAAAGGGAGAAAAAGGAGGAGGAGCAAAAGGGAAAAACATGATCATGTAGAAAGAGGAAGGAGAGAGGAAAGAAGAAAATGCAGAGACGAAGAGGAAAATCATGATATTCTCAAACACACAAGGACTAGAGAAGGCTCATACTAATGCACCATTGCGGAAAAGAACAACTCAAAGACATGCTCTAAACAACCAAAAGCTTGATCAAAATATAGATTTCAAAAATAAGTAAGTAGTGATATGAAAGTATTTTAAATTCTTGATGAAATACAAAAATAGAATTAAGTCTAAATAACTGTGGTAAATATAGTTATCACATTTTAAATCATAAAACTTTATTATTTTTAAAATATAAAAAATAAGCTGGGCTTCCCTGGTGGCACAGTGGTTGAGAGTCCGCCTGCCGATGCAGGGGACGCGGGTTCGTGCCCCGGTCCGGGAGGATCCCGCGTGCCGCGGAGCGGCTGGGCCCGTGAGCCATGGCCGCTGAGCCTGCGTGTCCAGAGCCTGTGCTCCGCAATGGGGGAAGCCACGACAGTGAGAGGCCCGCATACCAGAAAAAAATAAAATAAAATAAGCTATAGTTGAAAATGAAAGTAGATTATAGATCTTCGCTGTAGCAAAGATGAATACTCACAACAAATGGAAGCGATTTAAAGGCAAAGACATCAATTAAAACTAATAGCACAGAAAGGATGAACTCAGCAGTAAGAGATTCTCAAAAATGAATCCAAAACCAATAAAAACAAGTATATGATGTTTATCAGGAAGAAGACTAAAGCTGTAACTCAAAGATAGAAAATATACCAGACAAAAATATAAAGATAAAAATATATAGAAATACAAAAATATACCAGAAGCAAATTCAAAGAAAATGAAAGCAGAGATTACTCTATTTATAGATGACTGGGTTGAATTCACTGAAGGGAATAGTATTAAAGTTTATACAAAAAACTCATTTTTTAAATTGACAAACGGCACAATCCACGCTAAATTTTGGATTTACTGGTTCCGGGGGATGGATCCAGGACCCCCATGGATACCGAAATCCATGGATGTTCAAGTCCCTTATATAAAATGGCATATCTGCAAATCCTGTATACTTTAAATCATCTCTAGGTGACTTATAATACCTAATAAATGCTATGTAAATAGTTGCTTACACTTGGCAAATTCAAGTTTTGCTTTTTGTAACTTTCTGGAATTTCTTTTGAATATTGTCAATCCACAGTTGGTTGAATCTACAGATGCAGAACCCATGAATACAGAGAGCTGACTATAACTGTCAAAACATCCATGGTCTGAAAAACACAGCATCAAACATTATTTCTTAAAAACTGTTGGAGATTAAAGAAAATAATAGCAACTAATTCAGGAAGATAATAAGTAGGGGCTTATTATTAGTATGAAAGTAGGGGCTCTGATTTATTATTAAAGTCAATGTAAAAGCTTTATTCATACATTGTATACTACAAATAAAGAATTTAGTTCCTTTTCTAATGCCCATTAAACAGTTATAAAATCAACCAGTATTAAACCAAGAAAATCCCACTAAATGCCCCAAAAAGAAATTAATAATATAGATTATATTCTCTACTCAGACTATAATAAACGGGAAATTAATCTCACAAATAGAACAAAATAATTATGCCAACAGCTTGGAAATAATTCTTGGGTCAAAAATAAAACCAAAATAGCAATTACAGAATTTTAGAGAATAGCAATAATGAAACCAACTCATATCAAAATATATGGAAAGTGGCCAGTGTTCTAAAAGTAAATTTCATATCCATAAATACTTTAATAACTGAGCAAGAAATAAATCAATTATTTAAGAAATCAACTCAAGAAGCTAGAAAATAAAAAGTTGAGTGAAATAGCAAGGTGGGCTTCATAAAGATAAAAGTAGAAATCAATTCATTTTAAAAAATAGTAAAACACCAAAATTAAGAAATAAATTCAAGAGCTGCTCCTTTGAGAAAAAGACAATAAACCAGATAAACCATGAAATAGTGTAATCAAAGAAAAAGTAAAAATGAGAAAAAACAGAAATGAGGAGATATAGTTACAGAAAAAAAATTTAGAGACTCATTCATCTGCCAACACATTTGAGAACTTGAATAAAATTAAATATATACAACATGCATATATATATATATATATACACCTCTCAAAAGAGCACAGGATCCAAACATTGGTATTTTAAATCCCTTAGGGTCTTGCTACTCAAAGTGTAGTCCACTTTGAGTAATTACAGAACCTCCTACTCCATGAAGTAGGTTAGAGGCTTAAATGAAAGCACTTAGCATAACTCCAGACACACATTAAATATTTCTAAATGTTGCTTATTTTTGTTCTGTAAGTACACTTTTTTTGAAGCATAATGTATATAATGATAAACACATCCTAAGGGTACAGTTCAATGAATTTTTATAGCACCACCTGGAAGCTTACTGGAAAGGATGACCCCAAATATACTAAATCTACATTTGAATCAGCTCCTCAGGTGATTCATAGGCAAGTTAAAGCTTGAGCATCATGATTTTAGATGTAGAGAAAAGAGATCACAATTCTCAGAGATATGTTTAGAAAACCAGTACAATTCTTTAAGATAACACACAAAAAATCTACAGATTATTTTATTTATATAGATTCAAAATTCTAAAATAAAATTTCTAACAAAAAGAATCCACATTTTGTTAAATAAATACCATACAACCAAGAAGTGGAGCTCATTCCAGGAATATGACAATAGTTTGTTATTAAATCTATTAACAGAAAAGAAAAACATGGGTGAACTTACATTTAAAAAATAATTTTAGGGGCTTCCCTGGTGGCGCAGTGGTTGCGCGTCTGCCTGCCGATGCAGGGGAACCGGGTTCGCGCCCCGGTCTGGGAGGATCCCACATGCCGCGGAGCGGCTGGGCCCGTGAGCCATGGCCGCTGAGCCTGCGCGTCCGGAGCCTGTGCTCTGCAACGGGAGAGGCCACAGCAGAGGGAGGCCCGCATACCACAAAAAAAAATAAAAAAATAAAAAAATAAAAAATAAAAAATAATTTTAGGCTGGGGAAGGCTTTTCTGAATATGATTTCCAAGCCAGAAACCATCAAGGCAATGGCATGAAAGTTGTTTTTTTGTTTTTTTTTATTCTCTATTGCAAAAATCACTAAAATCACCAACAAGGTTTAAAGAGAAATGACTAACTCAGAAAATATATTTGAAGCTCTGACAAGGGGTTATTATCTACAATGTATAAAGAGCTACTAAAATTTACCAAGAAAAAGACAACCACTCCAACAAACAATGGATGAAGGATATTAACCAGTTCACAAAAGAAAAGCAAACGGCAAAACAATAGGTCTATGGCTTCATTTGCTCAACCAACAATCTTTAAATGAGCATATACTACTCTTTGCGCACTATGTTCAAAGTTCTGTTCTAGCAAATGAAACAAAGTAACTTCCTACAAGATGATCTTAACAAATAAATACTCAAAGAAATGCCAAATGACATATATTCACCTAAATAACAGGAAAACATTAAAAAGACAGGTTAATATCTTGGGTTGACAAGGATGTCAGGAAATGGATACCCTCATATATCAAGGACGGAGTTTAAACTAGTACACAATTCTGCTGGCATTTAATTTGCCAAATTTTTTTTAAAGGCATACTTTTAAACAGAGTATACCCACAAGAAGTGGACAAATAAGTATGAAGACCTCATCACAGCATTATTTATGGCATAATGTCAAATAACATAGCTTGTTATTATTTGTTCATGTATTATTTGTTCATGTATTAGGCATGTATTATTTTATCATATCAATAGCAGAATAAAATGTAATTTTGAAATATTTCATTTATTTTGCAGCATAAAGACAAGACATATAGGGGCAACAGGAACCCTAACACATTTTAAATGATGATAATGGAATAATTTATGTGAGGATTCAGTCCTGTACGTAAAATACACAGAGATTTAGGGATGTAAATATCCCTCGAAGCTTTCTGAAAGTGAGGTCCTAGGCTGCCTAGGCGCCTCTGACAGCTTTAGTACAAAAGTCCTCAGGACAATACTCAAATACACAGGTGGTTGTCCAGGTGCCTTTATCACTGTTCCTCCTGATACTTACGTCCTCCTAAGTCCCCATTCACACAGCAGCCAGAGGGCTCTTTTGTAAAAATGTGCCTTAAATCCAATTGGCTTCTCAGTGCTCTTACCACAAAAATACAAACTCCCAACAAAAATGGCCCACAAAGCCCTGCATGATGGTGACAGGCCACTGCCCATTCTCCAACCCTATCTCGTTCCATCTTTCCTTTCACATCTTGTGCTCTGGCCATACAGGCCTTCTAATCACTCCCAGAACTTTCCAGGCTCTGTCCCGCCTCAGAGCCTTGGCACATGACGTTCTCCACTGCCTGGAATGTTCCTCCCTCCTCCTTTTCAAAGCAGGTTTTGTCATCCTTCAAGGAGCATCAACTAACCTGCCCTCTTATTAACAGGTATTACAACTCTTTGACTGTCTCCTTCACTACACTTAGTACAATTTTTTGGGGGGTTGGGGAGAGAAAGAAACTAATTTTTTAATTAATTATTGGTTTACTTATTCACTCTGTCTCCTCCATTGAAATGCATGTTCCAGAAAGCAGAAACACCGCTTTGAACAGTGCATCAGGAACCTTAAACATGTTGAAAAGAAATGTTTTTGATTCTCTTTGTCTATTTCTGGGACTCGATCCTTAGGAAATAATCAGAGAAGTACACAAAGATTTTCATTACAACATTTTTCTAATAGCAAAAATTGGAAACCACCCACATGCCCAGTAAGAGGGAAATATTTAAATAAGTTAATATATGGAATGAGAGAGTCAATTATAAAGTATACTATAATGTGATCAATTTTTTAAAGAGTACGAAACAATATATAGTTGAACCCTAAATTTATAAAAACAGAGCACACAGTTCCACATGTAAAATGGAGGAAATAGCCCAAAATGTGAGTCATGACTGTTTCCTTCCATTTATTTCCTACCTTTTCTAATTCTACATATTTTCTAATTTTTGACATTGAGCAACAGGATACATTTTTTAAAACAGAAATGCGAAGTAAACGTCATTTAAAAAAATTTTTTTTTAAAAAACAGGTTGCTCCTCCCTGAGTATAACTTTAGGTTTCATGGGATAGGAAACTGTCAACAGCCAAGACTGCCAGCAGCTCTGAGAAGGAAAGTCTCAGCCCTGCAAGGGGAAGGCGGTGGAGTGAAGCCCACCACACAACATCTACTGCCCTGGCAGGCAGGAGGAGGGGGAGAGTTTTCTTTCACTCTAAGTCCTTCTGTATCTTTTCAGTTTTGTACTGGTATCACGATGTATTTGTAAACATAATACCTATTCAGAAAAATACAACTGAAAACAGCAACCACCACCAAAAGAAAAAAGAAAAACTTTTATTGTCAAATACATTCGAAGAGACAGTAGAATGGCTATACCCAACCAAGGAAGATTGCTCCAGTTAAAACTGCGTGAGATTCTATCAGCATGCAAAGCATGGTAACAACATAAAATAATTTATTCTGATTCCTAAAACCCAAGGAAAAAAAATCATTAATATGGACTCTTCCACCTTCAAAATCTACAGAAACACACCACATCCTGAAATTCTCAGTCCTGCAACTCTCCATCCCCCTTTTACTGTCTGCTCAGAATATCCCTTCACCATGCTCTGGTTTCTCCATCTACATCTCTCTTTGCTTGTATGTTTCATGCTCAGCTTCCCTCGACTTCCCTTTGAACTTGACATTCTTGTCACCCTGATTCTCCCCAGGGCTACTTTTTTTTTTTCCTTTATTGGCCACAATATGAAAATATATGAGAAGCATTTACTAAACCCTCATGGTTTCCTCCCATTAAAATAAAAATCAGAGGAGCAAAATCACCTGTTTACATCTCCCTCAAAAAGAACTAAATCAAATTATTTTTGTTTCGGGAGGTCATTGACTTTCAGTAGCCCATCAGCACCCCTCAAGAGAGGCCCCTGGGAAGAGAGACTCGCCCTTGCTGAGAAGTCTAGCACTTCGGCACATAAGCAGACACTGATGATAAGCTGATTAAAACTTATCTTAAGAAAAAAGCTGTGAGGTAAGGCGTGGTTTGGCAATTCCGAGTCTGCCCAGAAATCTGCAGACCACAGTTAAGTGTGAAGCTCCTGGGAGGCCGCAAAAATAGTATCTTATTCTAATTCAGGGGAACAAATCCTTTGCATATCAGCATGAATTGAACCCAGATGAGTCTTGCTCAGATGATCATAGCAATTGGAACAATCTGACATCAAGAGCAGCATCAAGAGAAGTCCAGAAAGAGAGCAGATTACAGCACATGAGATCATGCAGTCAATCTAAAGGTTAAACAAGATATGAAACATCATCACTTAAGTAGAAAATAAAGCATCCAGCAGAGGAAAAGTGAAAGACGACTGTTAGCTAAGCACTTCTGCTCTTCTCTTGGACAATTTAAAGGGTTCAGAGGGAACAAAAGCATCTCAAAAAGAAAAAGTATTTGGTGTGGGGTGGGGGGGTGAACTGATCTTTTACTTGGAAATAGAAGCACTAATTTTAACAGTTCTCAGCATGGAAATATTGGCTTCTGGACTTTAAATACAGACAGCATCAGATCTTATTATTCTTCTATCTTTAGCCATTTTTGCCTTCATGAGTTATTTATCATTTCACTTTCAACGACTTTGATATGTAAATTACAGCCACTGTACCAAATGTTATGATTTCGATAAAGATCTAAAAACACTACTATTTTTCATTATGGATTTTTGCTTATCCAACTGAATCCAACAGAATTGCCCAATTTGAACCAGGTAGGGACAATATCTGGGCAGAACTTTGTAGACCTTTAAAACCACTTACCATCCAAACACACCAACCGAAGATTTTTTTTTTTTTTATCATAAACGCTTCTCAGTTTGTCATCATGGCACATTGTCTAGTAACTTTAACACTAGCATCAAATGTTCTGTATAAAATACAGGAAGAATCATTCCTCAACCCAATTTGCAAAGTTCTGAGTCTTTAGGCTCAAAAAAGTATTAAGTAGAGTGGTTGATACTTCGGGATTTATCTGCACTTAGCAGCTGTGTGACCTTGGCCAAGTTATCACCTCTCTTTGCCTGGGTTTCCTTAACTGTAAAATGGGTGAAGACATAGAACCTGTCACGAGTATGAAATACAATAATCCAAGTAAAAGTGCTGACTTAGCCCAGCGCCTGGCACATAAGTACGCAATAAATGTTAGTCGATTATACTTCCTTAGGCAGAATGCTGCACTGACAGCTCTGTCATGTGCTTAAGACTTAAGGAATTACTTTTCTTAAAGACAGAGAGATGGCCATACAGTCTCTTGGGGCGGTCATGAGGTCAACACGTGGCTACATTCAAACAAAGAAGCAAAGGCTGACGTCTCTCTTGACCACACATGCCGCCGCGCCTTGCTCATTTCCTCTGCTCTGTGATGGGAACAGGAAGCTACTCCATTCACTCAGGAACCTATCAGGTGACCCATGAGCATCTTGTGATTGAGCTAGTGACCCTGATACCTTGGACAGCTGATGGTAAGGCAGAACAAGAGGCCAGGGAGAGGGCAGAGACTGCCTCAAGGTCCCTGAATGTTCTCATCTCCTGCAGCTCCAATATTTCTTCAAAAAAAAAAAAAAATGAGAACTTGAGAAGAGCTGTCACAAAAAAAAGACTAAACACAGATGGCATTTCATCACTTTACCTATCCATTCATTCGTCACTCATTCACTGACATCTGCAGACCCCGTGCCCAGCCTCAGGAGAGCAGCTGAAGACACAGAGGTGCCCAGGAGGTATCCCTCGTCCTTGGGGAACCGACAAGTTATTGGAGGACTCGTCTGTCAAGAGACACGTTTAGCCCAGCGTGTTACAGGCCATGAGATGCTGACTGGGGTGTTGAAGGACAGGAGAGAGGGGGGTGAAGAGGAGGCTCCAGGAAAGGGGGGCAGCAGGTAGAGAATATGGCAGAGGAAGGGGGCCACCGTGCATCTTTCCAATTGTACAAGGTCCAGAGAGGCTGTGGTGAGGACGAGATGGGAGAATGGTGTAAGATGCCATCCGGGCCTCAAGGGACCTTGTGCACAAGCTAAGGAGCTGGACGTCACCCTGAGGGCAACTGGGACCATCCCCTGGAGGGCAGGCAAGAGAGTGACATGCTCAGGTTTGTGTTTTAGAAAGGTAATCCAGCCATTTTTGCCTCTTGTGCGCTCTTGACTCATTCACTGGGCATCTGTGACTGTGGCTCCATTTACATAAATTCTGATCATCCAACCCCCTCAGAGCACAGAGGCTCCTTAGCTTCAGTCCCCTTTACCCCAGGTTTACACGAGTAGAGAGGAGAAGTATCTCCCAGCTGCAGACCACATTTCCAGCTGCTGATATCCATCTCCCATCCACCTCCCAGAGGCAGCTCCACGCAACACATCTGAGACCAAAAGCGTCATCTTTCCCACAAAGCTGGCTCTTCCTCCCTAGCATTCTGGTCACCCAGGTTCCATAACTCCTTTTCACTCCTCGATACATCCTATCTCCCACCAAGATGTGCTGTGTCTTCCTTCAGAAATGTCCCCACCTCTCCACTTCCCGCCCAGCCCCATGGCCCCTACCCTAGAGACCACAGTGACCTCACCCATGATCTCTCACCGCCGTGACCCACCTGGGTGCTCTGCCACCAGTCGCGCCTCTTGTCAGCCCATCTCCCATTACCAATTCACTCCCTGCCAACTCACTCCCGACTCCAAACTCCCAGCAGTGTGGGACTGACCATCGTTGGTAAGACCTTCAGGCCCAAGGTAGCCGGGCCCCGGCGATGCTTTCCAGCACCGACTCCTTCCTCACACTCACCTTGCTGAGTCCTCCTGTTGAATAAACCACCCAACCCACCTGGCGCTTCCTACTCTGCCTTCTGCACAGTGTGGACTGGGTCAAACAGTGTCCCCCAAACCTCAGCATGTGACCTTATTCGGAAACATAGTCTTTGCAGATGTAACCAGTGCAGGTGAGGTCCCACTGGATGAAGGTGGGCCCTCATCTAATGACTGCTGGCCTTATAGGAAGAGCAAATAGAGACAAAGACACACAAAGAAAAAGAAGATGGCTACGTGACAATGGAGGTGCAGATTGGAGCCATGTGTCTAAAAGGCAAGGATGCACATGAACGTCAAAGATTGCCAAGGGTGGCCGGCAACCACCAGAAGCTGGGAGAAGGTCATAAAACAGATTCTCCCTCAGAGCTTGCAAAAGGAACCTACTCCGGCAACATCTTGATCGCGGGCCTGATCTCCAGAACTGTGAGAGAACACACTTCTGTTGTTCTAAGCAGAAACTGGTACATTGTTACGGCAGTCCTAGGAAACGGATACACGGTGCCTTGGGCCACCACCTAGAATTGTCAGGGTTTGTCCATTTACCTACGCAATGAGACCTTCCCCAAAGGCCCAGCTCAGACTCCTCACGCTCTGCAGGCAGCCGTGGAGCTCTCCCATTCCTCTGATAAAAACTCTGCCATGTCTCATCAGTCCTGGGTTTCTAGGGGCTGTACATTCCAAAGGCCACAAGTTTGATCACCTTTGAATTACTAATTGATGAGCTTCCTGATGTGTTTCCCTTGCAAATGAGGGTCAGTGAAGGCGTTTGGTTAATCTTCTTCAAGGCTAATCATTGCTTTATTTTATATCCACAAGCTTCCGTCCTAATATCAGCCACCACTGCCCAAATATCTGCAGTCACCAGTGAAGACAGATACACAGCATTCCAACTCTCCATCATTTTACCCCAACCTCCCTTTCTACATTTATGATCCTCACACCATCCACTGTACCCTCCTAACAAATCTGAATATCCAGCCACATCTGAATCCCAAATAAACCCTGCACCTCCCACCTCAACACCCATGCAGGTTTGACCTTCTCTATCTTTCCATCCCCTAAAATCCTTTAGCCCTTCAAGGCTGACTTGAATGACACCCTTTCCCAAAGGTCTTTCTTTGTCACAAGCCACTGGAAATCTACTCCCTTTCTGTATGACTGGTTAGAGCTCAGCTTACGTCTACATTACGGTATTCTTATCATGAGCATGGTTGTAACCATGTACGTAAAACTCTGCACCTTACAAGCCACCTGACCTTGAGCAAATCACTTCACCTCTTTGGACTTCAGTTTCCCCATTTATACAATCGATATAACTATAGCATTGACCACATAGTGTCATGAGGGTTAAATGAGATCATGCAGGTAAAGCATTTAGCACAGGGACTCAACTTTAGCTACACTCACTGTATGTTGGTGGACAGTATCATCATCAACAATCATCAGCATCATCAAACTTTATTTTCAAATGCACTGCACCAGCTAGGAACACAGAGCTGAATAAGTCATCACTTGCAAGGGAGGAAAAAATAAAAAAAGAAACAACAACAAAAAAAAACTCTTCAAAATTAATGCCCCCACTAACCATGAGTACTGAGTCGGTTTTTCACGTATCAAGGAGAGCATATTATTATTCTCATAAAATTCCTTTCTTCCTAAGAGACTAAAGAGCTGAGAAGATCTCATTCCACCTGGCTTCACAAGTCCCCTGAGAGAGAGGCAACAGGTAAGCATCTCTTTTCCATTGTCCTCAGGTTGTGTGAGGACAGAGACAAGAAACAAGGCAGCTGTCCCTAGAGCTGGAGGCTGCCCTCTCCCCAGGCCTGGGGAATTAAAGAAGCATGGACCACCCTTCTGCTTATTCCTCAGGCAGATGCCCTTTGCTTACTCTGAAAGCAAATAAGCGTGCTGCAGGCTGCTGGCTGAAATCAGGGTAGAGCCACCTTCCACATACTCTCAGACTCATTCATTCACTTACCCATTCATTCAAAATCTTTTGCTAAGCCTATGTTCCCACATACCCTATAAACACCAAGCAGGTTCTGGAGAATAAGAGGGGCCAGAGAGTCAAGTATAGCCTCCTAAGAAAATAGCCCCGGCAATAAATGGCCAGGGTCTGTCCTGAGTGCTGAATACGAAGACAGAATGCTTCTAAAACCTTTACCAATTTTAATTTTCTCCTCTTGCAGTTGTTTACAAAATGGAATAAAAAATTCCACTCAATCACTATAAATACTTTCAAAATGCTAATCCCCCCAAACAGGAGTCTTTCCTATCTAAATGCAAGGCCCCACCCACCCCTGCCAGAAGTCACCACGCTCCACAACCAAAGACATCAATGACAGGTGGAGATTTATGCCTGGGGTGAGGATGCAAGGATGAATCAGAGCTTCCAGTTGTACCACCCCCAACAATGCATCTGAGCATAAAATGAGAGGAAGCAAACAGATACTTGTACATGCATGTTCACAGCATTATTCGTAACAGCCAAACGGTGGAAGCAACTTAAGTGTCTATCGATGGATAAATGGAATATCATTCAGCCTTAAAAAGAAAGAAGGTTCTGATACACACCGTGACATGCACGAACCTTAAAGATATTATGCTAAGTAAGGTAAGCCAGACACAGAGGGACAAATACTACATGATTCCATTCTTATGAGTTAGCTAGACTAGTCAGATTCATGGTGATGTACAGTAGAATGATGGTGGCCAGGAGCTCGGCAGCAGGAGAAATAAGGGATTGTTTAATGGACGGAGTTCCCGTCTGAGAGGATGAGAAAAGCTCTGGAAATGCAGAGAGAGTAGTGATGGTTGCACAACAATGGGAAGGTACTTAATGCCACGGAATTGCGCACTTAATGGTTACAATGGTAAATTTTCTGTTTATTTTAAAAATGATTACTTTAAAAATCAGAGGAAGAAATCAGAGGACTTCTCCAGTGCCATGGGGGGGAAGGTTTTGTGCTGTAGAGGATGCTGGTGGCATCTGCCCACATCCCCTCTACGGGGCTGGGGTACTCCACCCCCAGCCTCTATGGGTTGGCTGCTAAAGGCCCACCGCTGCTGCCTTCTCTAGAGAACTTTCCTTGGCTGCAGGGGTAGCTGAGAGATTACCCCTTCACCCACCCACCTCCAGGTAGACAGCCAGCAGTCAATGGCTGAGTGATGTGGGGTACAAAAGGCCACTGGCCTCAAGGTGGTACCAACTCCATGGTACAATTCATACTCCAGGGCTCCCTGTAGGATCGGCTGAGGCTGATCTCCAGCTAAGAACACCTCCTTGCTTAACTTTCTTTCCTGCCCCATCCTATTTCCCTCATTCTTCTGAGGGCCATGCCTCAATAAATCACTTTCACACGAACCCATCTCAGGCTCTGCATGTAGAACAAAGTTTCTCAAACTCTTTTGCATGACAGTGCCCACTAAGGAGCCTTTTTCAATATTTTTTTTTTCCTAATCACCCCCACGATACTTTTAAAACACAGATACACTGTACATCTGTTTAGGTACTGTATGTATATCTGTGCCTTTTACGTAAAAAGAATAAGAACTTTTCACTAATACCCCATTTCACCCTCTCGGAGGCATGATCTCCCCTGTTGAAAATGCATGTTCTAGAAAACCTGACCTAACACACTGTGGATACACGTAAGTAACTGATGTGTGGGATAGGAAATTCTCCCCCAAAGCATGGAGTGCTTTGAAATGATTTCTGCTACCATTAATGGATTTTATTCACAACAAGCAATCTCAAACCAGCTAGCCCAAGAAAATATACAATCTGCCACCTCCTATGTGCCCAGAAGCTACGCTAGACCCTGGAGATAGATAAAAATCATGAATAAGTTAGAATCTTGAGTCTGCTCGTGTGCGGTCTAAGAGTTAAACAGACAGACACCCCCTAAGATAATGCATAAAGGAGGTGAGGTAATGCATAAAGGAGCTAAGGATAATGCATAAGGAGCTAAGATAATGCATAAAGCAGGTGAAGGTACATACCTGGGAGTGGGTCACCCTGCTCAGAGACCCTACCTACCCTCTCTGGAGCCTACAGACCCTCTAGGGAGACACACATCAATTCAGTGAGATATCACAGGGTAAGCATGGCTGGAAGAAAAGAAGGCGATCTACTGCTTTTTTTGATGTGTTCATTCATTCGTTCACTCAGCAACAATTTCCCATCACTTACCACCGCATCAACCCTGGGGATACAACATAAACGCAGGAAGAGAGAGGGCTAGAAGAATAGGCTCCGGGCAGAGCGGCTGGGTTTGAGTTCTCCATGGCTTTGTGATTTTGGGCAAGTTCCTTAAGCCCTTATGTTCCTTATCAGTGATGTGAGGAGAGTAACAGCAAATATCTCAAGGGCTGTTTCTAGGATTAAGTCAGGTAACGAAGATAAGGCAATAGCTCACTGTCTAACAGAAAATGCTCCATACAGATACTAGTTATTGCTTCTTTTGTTACCAACTGGACACATTTCCTTCCCTCAAGAACCCGGTGCAGAGAGAATGATTAAAGCCTAGTGCCATGCTGCATCATGGGAAAATGCACCTTGTCCCTCTCAGTTTTAGAAAAGGAGCTCTCTTTGAGGACCCAGTTTCTATGCGACACTACCCTGTCCTGACTCCTGGCCACTCACTCTGATGGTTGGAACCTCCCTCTACAAGGCTCTGTTATCTGCACAGAACAAGATAAGCCTACACTTCCAGCTCATTTGGCAGACACCATGAGCAACTAATGCCTACAACTGTCACCGTTTAGTGAAAGATTTCATAAACGGGGAGTTTTTCCAAGTCCAGCCTCATGAGACAAGCTGAGGTTTCATTCCCCTCAGTGTTAACGCTAGCATATGCCGGCCAAATGGACACCAGGAGCAAAGCAGTATTTTTTCAGCCCCATTCAGACACCCCCACCCCAACCCCCGGTGACTTCTAAAGCCAAAGCCACATATTCACAGGACCCGATGAGGAGTATAAAAAAATCAACATTCCGGGAATGGCATCATCAACATTGAGTTTCAGGGGGTTATTTATTTATTATGTGATAATGGCCCAAATGTATACACTACTCCAAAATCTGCCATGAAAATTCAAACGTCTTTGTAATCCTTGTTTACAAAGCACAGAGAGAAATTAAAACAGGCTCAACCAAGCAGTGTTTGTGCATATTAATGAACCTAAATTCTAAATCTGGATTTTGGAAATAAAAAGGGTAAAAGAGGATTCATTTCAGACTAATTTGCTTTTGAATATGACACTCTGCATGTCAAACAGTACAAGGGATGTGGAAATGGGGGCCTAGAGAGGCATTTTAAAGCGTGTGCACACAAGTTACAGATCTTTGAAAGGGAAGGGACCACTTTCCACTTCCTACCCAAGACTTTGACAGCACACATCCCTCTAGAGTCAGCTGTGTCCTACTCAGTGAGGGAACGACGATGGGTCTCCACTATGACCATATAATTTTTCTCTTTTATAACCTACATAACCTTTCCTTGTCTGGTCCCGCTGTAACACTACCACAAGAACACTGGGTGCCATAAGGGTCATGGTCTTGGAACTTGTACACAAAGACGCAGGAGTGTTTGGTTCTTAGGAAACAGAGAGGTAGAGGGAAGCCAACACTGGATGCAAAATCTGATAGATCCGCGTTCAAATCCCAGCCCAGCCTCTCACTGACTGCAAATTACTCCAATTCTCCTAGCCTCACTTCCTGCATCTGCAAAATACAGTGATAATTCCCATCTCTTAGGTCAAACTTATGTATCAGAACATAGTAGGTATTCCAAAGTGTTACCTCCATTCTCTTTGCTTTTCCTGGGAGCAGTAATAAATCAAGGAAGGCCAAGCAGTACTTCATGGATGCTATAATTCAATGAATAACCCAACACCCAATTTTCTATGGTCTAGGTCTGCAGGAAAAGAAAGACACAAATCAAAAAGACCCCAAAGGGGGTGTTTAGGGACAGGGATAGATATTGGGATGGGAATAGACATAAGCACGAGTGTCCTGAACTGCGGTGCTCTCTGGCTTGTTCCCCTTGGCGTAAGGCATACGCTACGCTGGCAGACCTCCAGCGCTAAGTAAAAATTGGGTGTGGGGCTGTGGAATCAGACCTCCTGGGCTGGACTCCAGGCTCTGCCAGTTGTAAGTGACTTCCAGGGCGTTGGTTTTCTCACCTGTAACTGGGACAACCACTGTACCAACCTCCCCAGCTTCGCAGCTCCTATAAACCACTTGTCACTAGATTCCTTTGGGGACATAAATATATGATAGGGGAACAAGCCTGGGGAATGACACCCAAATCAGAAAGATTCACAGAATAAATACATGCACACTACACATTCCCCCAGAAGGAAAAGAAGTCATTGCACACCAGCATTGAGAGATGTCCCTTCTGCCAGAATCTGGCCCATGCCCCAGCTGAGAGTGCCCCCTGTTCCCTCCTGAGGATTGTCAGACCTGACAGCCCCCTGTCCCCTTCTCTCTTAGTTCCTTTCCAAGGGGGTCTGCAGATCAGCTAAGTGTCCAGGGGTCGGGGGAGAGGGAGGTAAGGGCCACATTGGGACAGCTGCCCTCATGGCCTCCCCTTCTCCTTCCCAGCATCTCCTCTAAAGCCTGGGGCACTGCTGAACCAGAGGTTGGCTGGCTTCGCTGCCCAGGAGAACCATCCCTTACCCTGCCACCAGCCTCAGCCTCTTTTCACTGTCCCCCACGAACCTTTTCTCCACGTGTTCCCTCTCCTTCCCCTGCCTCTCTCTCCTTCCATCTCCCCTGTCTCTGTCCTTTCTCGCTTGACATCAGTCTTTCCTTTCCCTTCCCTCTGCTTAGGTCAGCCTGCCCTCCCCTCCCCCACCCCAGCTCTGCCTTGCTTGGCTTCTCTGTCTGCTCATTTCTACAACTGCTTTAACGCGGGTTCCCTCCCCTCTCACTCTCTCTCTCCTATGTCTCTCTCATCACTCGACTGCTCTCCCTACAATATCCCCTCTGATAGTTCTCTCTTTTCCTCTCTTCCCGTCAGGCTCTCACACGCTTTCTCACTTTCTCCCGTTCTCCCCATGTATTTCCCTTTCTCTTTCAAGGCAGGGACCAGCATAAAGGGCACGAATTTAAGCAGGCACCAAAAACAAACAAACAAACAAAAAACAACTCAGTCATCAAAATAAATATTACCTTAATGTAGTATTATTAAAAATCCAAATGAATGCCAAAAATATCCATGTTGAAGAAAGAATAAAAAAATTTGTGCAGGGCTTCCCTGGTGGCGCAGTGGTTGCGCGTCCGCCTGCCGATGCAGGGGAACCGGGTTCGCGCCCCGGTATGGAAGGATCCCACGTGCCGCGAAGCGGCTGGGCCCGTGAGCCATGGCCGCTGAGCCTGCGCGTCCGGAGCAAAAAAATTTGTGCAAGGGTAGACTCTGACCCTGCTCTTGGACCGCCCCCTCCCTCGCCTCACCCTCACCCATCTCTGCTCTAAAACTTGATTTACAAGAACAGGTGGCCAACCTGAGGGCTGGAATTTGCCAATTTGATTTTTTTTTAAACACTGCATTAAAATATTATTTATTTGATTATCAAGGTTTGTGCATCCCTTTAAATGCTGTTGCCCTGGACTGGGAATGTTTCTGTTGGGGTCCTGCCTGCTCCCTTCCATGCATTTCCCTTTCTGTCTCTTCCTCTCTCTTTTTCCCTGTGTTTATCCTTCTCCCCTCCTCTTTCTTTCTGTATTTCTGTAGAACTCTCTCTCTCTCCCCCTTTCTGCCCACCCCAGTCTTGCCCTCTGTCTCTTTGTCTGTCTGTCCGTATCTGTCTCTGTCCCACTCCCGCCCCTCCTCTGACATGTGTTTGCACACATCTCTTTCTTTCCTGGATCTCTCTGTCTTTATCTCACCCTGTGTCTCTCTTGAGTTTCTCTCTCTCCTTCCCTTACCACTCTCCCTGTCTCTCCTCATCTTGCCTGCACCTGTGGCCAACCCATCAAGCCCGAACACTGCCAAGAGTACAAAGGAAGGACAGACAAGATTCCTCCTGGCAGGAAAGCAGGACTCAAAGAGCTCTGAACTCAGACCTCCAGATCTGCCACCATCTGCCAGCACTCCTGTCAAACCCGTCTTGAGCAATGAATGCCCTGTGTCCCAGACATAGGTGAGTAGGCAGCTGGCTGATGCTAGAGTCCCAAACAGAGGATGGAGACAGAAGCACATCGAGGGGCAAAACCCCAGCAGAGGAAACCTCCTGGCAGAATTGGAGACACTGAGGCTGGGGAGGACCCAGATTCCTCAGGACAGGGCAATTCACTCTGCACATGGCCTTCTCAGAACAGCAGCTAGAAAAGTGAAGCAGAAAGGATTTGCCTAACATCTCTGGATGTGCCAGGGACTATCACGTTCTGTATTTAATTTAATCCTACACTCCACCTTAGGTATGATTACTTCTGCAACTGAAGCAACTGCAGTTCAGAGAGGCTGAGTGATTAGCCCAAGGGCTCAGAGCCTGATTCAAATTTAGAACATTGAACTCCTGGTCCAGAGTCCTTTCCTTCTACCACTTTATCTATTTAAAGAGCTGACTTCCTCTCACATACACCAAAGACGAAGAAATAAAGGCAGACCAATGGTCCCATGGCTATTCTTCTTCAGAAAACATTCACAATTGGCTAAATGATTTGGATAAAAATCAAGTTCAATCCCCAGAGCACACCACACTCAGAATAAATTACAAATGGATTAAAAAATTAAATGCAGAAAAGAAAACCATGAAACTCCTGGAGGAAAATACAAGAGTATCCCTTTGATCTGAAGGATGGGGAGACTATTTTGAGTATGACATGAAACTCACACAGGCAAAGGTTGATTGTTTTCACACTTTAAAAAAAAAAAAGAGGTTTTGTATTGCAAAACACAATTTAAAGACAAATGAAAAATGGGGAAAACATCTGCAACATGACAAAAGTTTAATGTTCTTAAAATGTGAAGAATGCCTGTCAATCAACAAAAAGTCTTAACCTAACAGAAAATACGAACAAAGAACCTGAACTAGCAATTAATGGAAGAGCACTTACACAAGACAAATAAACAAGAAAAGAGGCAAAAAATACCCTCAACTATTCAAAATTTTAATTAAAACTATGAAACATCATTTATCAACAGTTAGATTAGCAAAGATTAAATACCCTTTGCCTTTAAGAGTTTAAAGAGCTGAGAATTCCCTACAAAACTGATATGAGTGGACACGGTTACAATCCCCTATTGAAAAATTTGTGAATACTTATCAAAATTGCAAATGCACATTACTTTTGACCCATGAATTCCACTATTAGGAACTTATCCTACAGAAATACATGCACACCTGCACACAGACATGAATACAAGGTTATTCATCACCACATTGTTTGAAGGAGCAAAAAAAAAAAAAAAAAAGGAAATATTACAAATGTCCTACAACTGGGTACTGAGTAAATTACAGCACCTCCAAGCAAAGAAAAACAACAGCCAATAAAAAGAATGAAACAGATCTATATGAAGTATGGTGGAAAGGTACTCAAAGGAAAAAAATGTCGAAAATACAGATATCATGATCCCTTAAAAGACTGCATGTGCCTGTTTGTAAGAGTGAGAGTGTGTGAGTGTATATGTGTGTATTTGTATAGAGAGAAAGAGGATTGGAAGTACAGATACAAACAGGCCACAGTGGTTGTACCAGGAGAGGGAGAGATTACAGAAGACTCACTTTTCCCTTCGGGCATTTTCCTGTGACTTGCAAACAGTGAGTACGTGCTACTTCTACTGTCATAGAAGAAAAAGATATTTCCATAACAACAACAACCCCCCAAACAACCACGATTTGAAATAGGACAGTTTTGAACACGGAAAGCACTCTTTCCCACCTCAATCCCGCTGTGCCCCACCATCCCCTCTGACCAAGGAGAGTAGCCTGTCTGAGGCAGGCAGATTCCCACGTGGCATACAGTTATTTATAATTAAATTAAGCTTAATTATGTTTTGAGATTTTCAAGAACCCATGACCCATTTTGAACCAAAGTTAGATGGGTCTGCTATTTATGTACTGAATGCCTACTTCATTTTTGTGCTTTTAAGCCTCTACCGCTTCTGTCCTCGCAGCAGTCCTGTAAAGGATGATGATGTCTATTTTACTGAAGAATCTTAGGCACCCACTCAGGGTTAAGTGACACAGTTGGGAGTTGAACCCAGGTCTGCTGGGGAGCCCTAAAGATGACCAAATATGCCACTGACGGAAGCAGATTCAAGGATATTGTGCAAAAACCACTTACCCAGAGTACTACTGAAATCAAGAACACACAGTAAATATCTACTCAGAGGAAACTGTAAGATCCTGACAAAGTAAGCCAACAGAGAGAAAACACTCCTCTCACACACACCATGCCTTTGCCAAGTTCAGATCCAAGAGGCTGAGGAAAGAGGTCCTATAGAGGACCCTCACTAAAAATACTTTAGCTCAGTTTGCTGAGAGAAAAAAAAATAACAAAACAAAACATGGCTGTAAATGCCGAGCCTGTGTCTATAGAAAATTCCACACTTTTCTCTCAAAGGCAAAAACCTGCTCACTTTTGCCTAAAGCTCACCTTGGAGCCCACCCAGCACGTGTGACCCAAGAACAGATTTGAATTCAGCTGAATGGAGTCAGTCATACTCCCAGAAGGGCAGGGGACCAGGACCAGGTGAGTAGGTTCTACTTGGGTCCTTCTGGATGGATGTGAGAAGGCTGTGCCAGGTGCAGGGGCACATCTCAGGGGTGGGGGTGGGGTGTGGGGCGTGTCCTAACTTATCCTGGCCAGAGCCCTTTCAAACCTATGCCTAACAGAGGAGACATGCACAGTTAAGAGATTCAGATAGCGGAAGCAGTGTCACTAGATATAAATCTCAACAACTGCACTCAGGTTTTAACAGAAACCAAAATAATGTGGCCTGTTAAACAGGGTTTGATTTTTCTCCCATACTGAAAACCGTAGAAAAAAATTTCTGCTGCCTTTGAGTCAAAGGCTTAAGGTCGTCAGGCTGAGATG
This sequence comes from Physeter macrocephalus, assembly GCF_002837175.3. Classification (NCBI taxonomy): domain Eukaryota; kingdom Metazoa; phylum Chordata; class Mammalia; order Artiodactyla; family Physeteridae; genus Physeter; species Physeter macrocephalus. Next base: position 15,816,323 of record NC_041227.1, on the reverse strand, counting down.
TCTGCAATTCTCTTATCCCTGTGGTTTCTTCACTGTCCCTGGGCACCACTCCACCTCCAGCGTGGTGCTCCCGTTCCACTCAGGAAGAAGGAACAGACACAGGACAAAAGCTGCATGAGCTGGCTGAGCCGGTCTCCCTTTTAGTGGTCCCTCTTGGAAGCCTCTCCCAACAGCTTCTCCTTCCACCTCATTGGCCAGAGCTGGGTCCCATGGTCACTCCCCTGCAAAGAAGGCTGGGAAATGTAGTTTTTAAGCTAAACACATTAGGACTTTTTAGTGAAGAGTAAGAGAAGAATGGATATTGGGGGAGCAACTAGCAGAGTCTACTTTATCAGATAACTTAGGGAAAGAAACTTTGTGAATTCCTCAGTGCACACATGATGGAATGGGTGGCACACAGCACGGAAAGTTTCAGAGCTGGGGGCCATGGGCTCAATATTTGCACTGGAGGAAAATCTCATGAGAGTCCTCCAACACAAGGAGGGCAAGGAAACCTTGTGCTCTGGCTTCTGTGGTCTCCCCAAACAGTCTGTCTTTGTCCTCCTGAAGGCTGGATACTGAGGAGGAACTGAGGAAGGACAATACTGAGTACATTTCCTTCAGTCGAAGTTCAAAGATCACTTAAGGTGAGGGTGCAGCAGCAACCTGCAAAGGACTGAGTAGGTCAGATGGCTTATCTTATGCCTGAAGGGGGAGTCGTTTCCTAGAGCAGAGTCCAGTGGAAAGAGGGGAGTCTGTGCCGGGGCGTCTCACTGGCTGGCCACGATAGAGGCATGGCAGGGAGGACAGGCAGCATGCTGCCCTGCCAAAGAAGCAGGGGTTGTCCCATCCTATCAAGAAGCAGTCCGGAAGCAAGGAGCATACATAGAGTTACGTGGCATCAAGCCTCTACTGGGGTAGGTATCAGGGCAGGTTAGAAGGGGAAGAAGAGGCCAGCTGTTGGGAGAAAAGATGCCAGGAGGTAAGAAATTCCAGGGTTTGACTTCTGCCTGGCTAGGGCTGTTTCGGAAGAGCTGGCAACACGGCATCACAGGACCCAGGCGGGGGTTACTTAAAGGTACGATCAGGATGTAACTGGACTCTGTTGCCCAAGGGCACTAAAGATGCCCAGCCACAGCAAGATGGCAGAGGCATAGCCCCTCACGGCAAAGGGTGGGTCCCTGCAACCTTGCAGCCTGTCCCTTCCGAAAGAAAGAGAAATGATACTTTGACCCTGACATCAACAACCTCACACTGAGAACCACTTCTGTGCCTGACCATTACCGAGATCTCCACCACTCTGAGTCTGCAGGACCAGTGCCCGCCCTGTGGGAACACTGCCCTACACCTCTGCCAGGAGCCAGCTTCCCAAACAGGGTCGACGGCTCAGCGTCTGTTGCTTGAATAACTTTGACCTACTTTGCATCGCGACTTTGAGGCAACCTGAAGCGTCCTCCCCAGTGTTTGCTGGTTGCGTGCTCCAGATGGAGAGTTGCAATGGCCCACACCGGGGAGGCTGTAGCACACAGCCCGTGCTGCTCTGGGCACGTCTGTGCGCTGGGAAGAGGTGCCAGATCCAAGACTGAGCCGCATGGAAGAAAACCAAGTGCCCGTCCCATTCTGACAAACCCACCAGAGGGGCGCTTCTCTGGGGAGACAAACGGGCTGCCTGCACTGCCTGCCTTCCAGCTCATGCCAGCCCCAGAAAGCCAATCTGACTTCCCAAGTGCATCCCCTGCCTTCCTGAGTGGAACAGAGACACGTGGGCACCAGGCCGACCGGCTACCTGGCACCTCTTCTTACTGATGTTCTATAAATATCTGTCTAAGTTAACTTAGTGATGAGGCAGAGAGCCACCTGAGCAAGGAGCTGGTGGCCCCAGGCTCCTTCTCTTCCCTCTCCCCCCACCCCCCAGAGCACTTTGGCTCCAGCGCAAACCCCCATCCCTCCCTCTACAGCAAGCCCTGCAATTACTCCAACCCCTCTCCTTAAAAGGCAGCTTCAAAGGCTATCATCTCTCAGCCTCACCCTCTACCCCAGATGTCTTATCAAAGTGCCCCCTTCCAACCCCACAGAGCTTCCCCCCAGAGACGAGTATTCTGCTAAGTACCGTTGTTTCCTGACATTTTGTTCTCAGGAATGCTTAATGCCGCTGGATCACTTGGCATGTCAGCTCTGCTGCCTGTCAGTAGACAGGCCCCCGGGGGGCCAGCAAGCTCCTCAAGCCACAGTCTTTGCAGCAACAAGGTGCAGGGAGTCGGAGAGTAAGCAGCGTGGTCACGACCCCAACGCCTGGTTACAAAGCCCAGCTCTGCCAACAGCTGGCTGTGAGAATGTGGACACATTAATTAACCTCTCTGAAGATGGCTGCCTCTGTATGATGGGCAACCTTATAGGTCTATCATGAAGATTCAGTGAGCTAATGTGTAGATATTATCCATCGCGGTGCTTGGCACACGATCTCAGCACTATTCGTGCTAGTATGAGTAACTAGAATTAGTATTAGTACTACTATAGGTAATAACAACACCCCCAAAGCATTCCCATGTGAATCAAATATGCAACTGAAAATGCGTAAGTAAATTAGTATTCATAATAAAATTATAGACATTAACAGAAATGCTGGCTTGGCCTCTGTGCCACTGAACCTACCCAGTGTCCAGGGTCACCAGTGTCAGATCCCAAGAGCTGGGAATGAGGTTCCTCTCAGAACGTCTGCGTGGCCATTTCTCAAACTGGCACTTACAAGGCTCGTCACAACTTCACGCCTGCCAACTGCTCCAGCTTCAGTCCCCAGCCCACTCCCAGGAGAACGGATTCTGCAGCCTCACAGGGCTGCTCTGCATACCTAGAACCTCACACACTCTTGTCTCTGACCTTTTGTGCATGCTGTTCTCTTGTCCTTCTCTGCCACCCTAAAAATTTAAAAACTTTTTAAAAGATCATCCAAACACTACTACCTCTCCACTGCCTTCCCTGACTGCTACCAACACAGCCAGAACCTTCTGTGTTCCCAGAGCCTTTGTTGGCACCTGGATCCACAGATACCTCAATTACAGGTGACCTGCTCTCCTGTCAGGCAGTGGGGCTCGAGTGAGCTATATCCTCAGCTCACCATGCCTGACACTTCTCAGACTTTACAGAGGTTTGCTGAGTGAAAGCAAGAAGTATTAGAGAAAAATCTCATTCTCATGTACATACACGCGCATGCCTGCACACGGCCTCCGAATGACTATCTAAAAGCAACGGCAAACTAGAAAGAGAATCTAATTTTGCAGAAAGTAGCCCATCCTTTTACACTGATGGTGAAAATCTTAGCAACACTTGGGCTTGTGTGGTACTTAGTTTACAAAGCACCTGGAAACAGAGAGACTCCCAGGGTGGGGAGACACCTTTGCAACACCTGGCCTAATTCTCCAGGTGAGACAGGAATCTCTTGTGCAAAATCCCCACCTCAGGGTCCTTCAGCCCCTTGGCTGAATACACCCTGTGCCCCCAAACTTCCTATCTTCTGTCTGTACTATTTCTAGAGATCTCTAACCAGTCACACATTCCCTTCTTAGGCCGAGTTAAAATTTGCTTCTCAAGAAGGTGATTTTACCCAGGACTCTCACCTATCGGGAACACACAAAGGTTTCTAGTGGCAGCCTGTCAAAAGTCTACTGACAATGACAATGTCCTGTCCAGCCTTCTCTCCTTGATGTGACCCAACCCAGCACGTCACTGTCCTCTCCTCTGTCTGGGACCCAGTCCTCTCACCACTCTGGCACACTCCCCTTGGGAGGACTCCCTGCTGCCCTCCTAGGGGGGTGCCAGCCATGCCAAGGAGACTGTATACAGTAGGAGCCTGTCCAGAAGAACAGGTGTCATTCCAGAGAGTGTTTCAGTCCTCCAGAGTACGGTTCTGTACTGCCTAACTGTGAGGGGCTGAACTGTGTCCCCCGAAATTCATATATTGAGGCCCAAACTCCCAGAACCTCAGAATGTGACTGTATTTGGAGACACGGAGTCCTTTAAGAGAGGACTAAGTTAAATATAAGGCCGTTATGGTGGGACGTAATCCAATCTGACTGGTGTCCTTATAAGAGGAGGACATTTGGACACAAAGAGAGACACAAGGGGTGCGGTGCCTGCACACAGAGCAAAGAGCCATGTGAGGACACAGGGCGAAGAGGTGGCCATCTGCAAGCCAAGGAGAGAGGCCGCAGGAGACACCAAACCTCCCCATATATTTATTGTAGAGTTCTACCCTCCAGAATGATGAGAAAATTAATTTCTGTTGTCTAAGCCACCCAGTCTGGGGTATTTTATTTTGGCAGGCCTAGCAAATTCATACCCTAACTACATACAGAACTCATTTATACTGTCTACACAGCCCCAAAAGCACGTTAAGTTGCCAGTTTCTCCAGTCAAGAGATGAGTGACAAGACGCTTTCCGGAATAAATCTCAGAGCCAGGTCTGCTCCTTTTCTGAACTTCCCAAGAATGGCACACAGCCCCATCATCGTTTCCATTCCAACCTTGTCCATCTCTTTAAGAAACAGTGATTTCTCTGTTAAAACGAAAAGTGAAAGTCACTTACGTGATCTGGGCCAAAATTTTCCGAATTAAGATCTTTGTTCTTAAACACAAAAGGGGGTTTCCCTGGTGGCGCAGTGGTTGAGAGTCCGCCTGCCGATGCAGGGGACGCGGGTTCGTGCCCCGGTCCGGGAGGATCCCACGTGCCGCGGAGCGGCTGGGCCCGTGAGCCATGGCCGCTGAGCCTGTGCGTCCGGAGCCTGTGCTCCGCAGCGGGAGAGGCCGCAACAGTGAGAGGCCCGCGCGTGCTTTCAACTATTATCCCTGTTCCTGCAGTGCCGATTAAGAGTCTAAAATAGAGAACAAAGGTCATGCCCCATAGTCAACACACATGGACTTAAGTTAGGAGCTGCTGTCCTTCCTCACATAGCCCACCTCACGCTCTTCAGATGCTGTAGGACACAAGCATCCCTTCTTAGATTTTCTCTTTTGCCCTTGCTTTGCCCTTCGAACTTGATGCACTGTAGCATTTCCCTAGAAACAAATCTCACACCCAAGCTCCCCTAAACTGTCACAAGCAAAATACCCTCTCTTCTTCAACATAGTTCTGGAAGCCTCCACCATCTGGTACACACTGGCATCACTCATGGCTTATCCTAGCCCTGAAAGAAGGAATTCAGTGCTATAAAATCGACCCCTTTTTAAAAGAACTTTCACACCACGGTCTTACCCTCCAGAGGTCTGATATTTCAGGGGAGCCAAGCTGGGGTCATGAAGTGTCCTGAAGGATGAAGTGCCAGTAAAAGGCCCTGGACCACCAAAGGAGATGCTGAATGCTACTTCCTTTGGCTCCAGCATCCTACAGCCTAAGGAAAGGTACAGATCCCTAGGGGCTGAAAGCAGAGGGAATCACATCTGGTCTAAATGCCTTAGAAGCAGCAAGGGCTAAGCCTGAGAAAACCTCCAGCAAATGCCAAATCTGAGAGCAAGAAGAGAACTGAAATCAGGGGCCAGGGTAGAAGGAATAGGTGAAAGGGAACAAGAGGGAGGCAATGGATGGTGTGAGAGGGTGCAGAGAGACAGGAAGACATAGGATCAGGCTTCTCATGGACATTTCTCTATGCATCACCCCTTTGACTCCCCCAACCAACAAAGCTGTGCATCTTCAGGTCAGAGAAGCAAAGGATGAGAGTGGGGCAGTCATCCATCAGTTCCTCCTCTCAGCAGCCTACACAGAGGAGCAAGCTTTGAATTCTATCTCCAAACCATGAGATCTACCTTGTCAGGATTCTCAGCTCCCGCCACTACTTATTGCATCCTGTGGCTGATTAGAAGAAGTCTTCAAAAGGGCATATTTCAAAGTCATGATGGTCCGGTAGTCAAGCTGTCTTGGCCCTGACAGCTCCCAACAAGTTACAGGCCCAGAAATTACATGGAGCAGCCATCCATCAAGTGTCTTCATGGTCCACTGACTGCTTGTGAGATACAGTTAAGTCGTGCATACAAGCCACCAATGGGCAGCCGTAATTAGAAGTGCTTTGGCTGTCATCACTAGTGTCAGCAGAGGAGGGTTTGGCATCACACCCAAGAATGACAGCTTCCAGAAACAAATCAGATGCATCATGTAGGCCTTCATTCTCCTACCTTCAGTGGCCATGTATTCTACTAACTGACTCCACAAGACCCTTGGGTAGTTAACTTGTGTTTCCCTTTTCATTCTGTGGCACTTTTTATTATTGTTCAAAACACTTCCTGGTACAGCTTTACTTCCCCCTACCCCATCCACTAACACGTGGCTAGTGGCTATGGTGGCTACCATATAGGGTAGGTCAGATGAAGGGTATTTCCATCACTGCGGAACACTCCACTGGACAGTGTTGAAAGGGGGCTGCTTTGGAGCCCTGGAGGAAGCAACGTGGCCCCAGTGATGATCCAAATGTTCTCCACGCCCCTCACCCACTGTCCCAAATCTTTTCATGGAAAAAACAGTAGCAAATAAATCTAATGAATCTGAAGGGGGTGGGGAATGTATATAATTAATCCATAAGGGAGAAGGGAAACCTTTTTTGTACCTATTTATGTTCGCTTGATAAACAGGGAAAAGCTAATGACTGTAGTTCCAGAAAAGTCCACAGGGAAATTGGAATCTCTTATCTGAGCCTCCTCTGCAGAGCAGGAGGGCCTGTGCTCTGAACCATGCCTGAGATCAAAGAGGATCCGTGCATGTCATTACCAAATTTCCTCCCCTTTCCTCTTGTGTTTTCAAGTCTTCTCATTTCGGAAGACTGGGCTACATTAGCCTGCCAGGAAAGAGTGAGGCTTTCATTCAACAATGATACCAATAAATAAAAGCAAAACAGCTACAGCTAGATATCCAACTCCCTTTACAGTCACCTTCCCCCCCAACATAAATTCCTGGTGTGTGGTGCAGAATCACAGAGGCCTTGATCCAACTGTGCGTCTATAAAACTCATGCCAAGCGACTGTCTTTAAACTTGAACTAAATGGAATGTCTCTAGTAGTGCATGTTTGGGTGAGTGGAGAGGGCCACCTGAGACCTCCCAAAGAAGACAGCTCTATTTTCAGATACCTATGAATGTCACAACATGGGCACACTTCTTACACCATACCCAAGCCTGCCTCCTTGTAACCACTGCCCATTTCTCTTGGGTCTCTCCTTGGGGACCCAGAGAACGTGTCCAGATTCACATGGCAGTTATTTTTGAAGACATGAGTTAGGTCCCCTTGAGCCTTCCTTTTCCCCTTTGGAATGTCTCCGGATCTCTCTCCTGGTCCTCTCAAGGGTGGCTTCTGGATGTTTCCCTGCTCCCCTGCCCTGGCTGTCTTCTACCCCTGTGCCAATCTCCTCCTGAGAGATGGACAGCCAAACCTGAACCCCAGCCTGCAGGTGGATGGGAACAGACCCCCATGCCACCAGGACCCATAAACAAAGGCATTTGGGTCACACCCTCAGAAGCTGCCTCAGGGAACTGCTCCACCACCCACACCCAGACTCCCACCTGCTGGATTCCACTCCTGGCTTCTCCTAATAAAGGTCGGGTTAGGAAGGAGCAGCATTAATTAGCTATAACTAACTTGAAAGCTATTACCATAATAATGGAAAGATGAGTGAATGCAAAATCCCCTTCTTTCACAGTGGTATTGACAAAAGAAAGATTAATCAGGTAATTTTACCCCCCAATCTACAAAGAGCTCAGCAGATGCAGCGCATGGAAGGGAAGGTTGAGGGAGGGCGTCTGCATTCCCCTACTGGTCTCCAGTAGTTTTCCCTAGTGGTTGAGAGCCAGGTGTTGGAACAAATACACAGAGGGTACCATTTCACCTGCTGATCCCTGGGCAGGATCCCAGGGTACCCCTCAGACTTGCCACCCAACCCCTGCCTCACCCACGCCCTGCCACCTGAGCAGGACAGTCCTCCCTGCGAACTAGCAGGGAGGATTCAGGGTACCTTGTTTGTGTGAAGGACTAACCTCTCCCTGGACCTGCAGAAGGCCAGGGAAAGGAAAGACAGGTTTCATACCAATCTCCTGCTGGGGCTCAGGGCGGGCTGCCCCAAAATATGTCACAGTGACATATTGATTATTTTGAATTAAAGTTACTTAAGCAACAGCCAATGCAAGAGGGACACTCTGACCATCCTGTCTCCCTGAAAGCAGGAAATACATCTCATGTGAAAGGTGCAGCCACTGTGGAAAACAGTATGGAGGTTTCTCAAAAAACTAAAAATAGAACTATCACATGATCCAGCAATTCCACTCCTGGGTATGTATCCAGAAGAAACAAAAACACTAATTTGAAAAGATACATATACCCCAATGTTCACAGCAGCATTATTTACAATTGTCAAGATATGGAAGCAACCTAAGTGTCCACCAACAGATGAATGGATAAAGAAGATGTAGTGTATACACACACACACACACACACACACACACAGACACACACACAAAATGGAATACTACTCAGCCATAAAAAAAGGAATGAAATCTTGCCATTTGCAGCAATATGGATGGACTTGAAATAAGTCAGACAAAGAAAGACAAATACTGTATGATATCACCTGTATGTGGAATCTGAAACATACAACAAACTTGTGAATATAACAAAAAAGAAGCAGACTCACAAATCAGAGAACAAACTAGTGGTTACCAGTGGGGAGAGGGAAGGGGGAAGGGGCAATAAAGGGGGAGGGGACTAAGAGGTACAAACTATTAGGTATAAAATAAGCTACAAGGATACAGTGTATAACACGAGGAATATAGCCAATATTTTATAATAACCATAAATGGGAGTATAACTTTCAAAAATTGTGAATCACTATATTGTACACCTGTAACATATAATATTGTACATCAAGTACACTTCAGTAAAATAAATACATTTTAAAAGTCACAAGAACAAAAAATAAGGAAAAAGAAAGAAAGGTATTCTCCCTGCATCTGGAGGTAGGACAGCCTTATCGCCAGAGACAAGGAATTTGGGCCTAGAAGCCTATAGAGTACACCTTGTTACTTCTTTAACTTACTACCCAAAACCCGAACTCTGTTCAGATTCTTTACTCATTGAGCACCCACGACCTAAGTTTCTTTGTCCTGTCAATTCCTCCCAAATTTACTGTTTGGTATAAAAGTTGCCTGCTTTGGCCACTTGTTATGAAGACTTCCCATTTCCATGAGACCTCCATGCTCATGAATTGAAATGCGTTCCTTTTTCTCCTGTGAATCTGTCTTGTGTTAGTTTTATTATTAGTCCAACCACAAGAACTCGAGATGAGTAGAAGGGGAAATGCCCCCCTCTCGACGCTCCCCATTCTACAAAGCATGAAACTGAGGCTCACAACAGGAGGTAGGCAACACGCCCAAGGCCTCAGCCTGGAAGAGGGGAAATGAGATTCAAGACCAGACTTCTGAACTCTGCCCCCGAAACCACAGGCTGCCTGGGGCACACCCACCACACCATCTTTAGATAGGCCTCCGCTTTGCTGACCCTCCTTCCAGAGCTCAGGCGCTCCCCAGACCCTGGCTTGAAACTCCAGCTTGTCAGCGAGGGACGGGCTTTGAGCTCCCCCAGCCTGGACCACTCATGGTGCCAAAAATAATCACAGTGTGAGGCAACGGCTACACGGGGGCCAGATACCTCCATATCCTGACCCCTCCCTTCAGTGTCCCTTCCTCTGCCTGTGCCACTCTCCTCCCAAGACACCTCCACACCCTGAGCAACCTGGAAAGGAGGAGAGAGAGTTTCATACCCAATTTAGAGATGAAGACGCTGAGTTTCTATGACGTGGGCCAGCCATTTAACCCCTGCACCTCGCTTTCCTATCTGTAAAATGGGCTGAGGGCAGGACTACCTCGCAGAGGGTGTGGGGGTGGATTAAATGAGATAATGTAGGCCAAGGGTCAGTAAACTTTTTCTGTAAAGACCCTCATAGTAATGACTTCAGGTTCTGCAGGCTACAAGGTCTCTGTCACAATGACCTGACTCTGCCCCAGCAGCATGAAAGCAGCCACAGGCTACTCATGGCTGTGCTCTGATAAAATGTTATATAAAAAATAGGCAATGGGCTGAATTTGGCCTGCAAGCCAACCCCCGATGGAGGCAAAGTAAGTGGCACATACTAAGTCTCAATGAATAATAGCTACTCTCATAATAATTATGCTATTACTGTTGTTGTTGTTACTATTGTTATTACCATTTTACCAGTGTTATTGTTCAAGGTCATCCAGCTATAAGAGGCAGACGGACCCAGCCCCATAGCTGAAGCAGAAGACTAGAAGGAAGAGGAGGAAAAGCTGGTCACTGACCATCCCATGTGCCCTCACTTACCGCCAGAGGAGGCCAAGTGGGCTGGCACAGGGTGGGGTTTGCTGGAAGAGATCCCCTAAGTCTGTGCAAGAAAGGGGGCACACGAAGGCTGCCACTGGCCTCTGCCATGGCCCCCATGGGCTTCGAAGACTTTCACTTACTTCACATAGCCCTGTCTCTGTGCTTAGAACAGGCACTAATATTTTGCAAATATCAGTGGGACAACGGAAAGCAGAGTACCACTCTCTGGTTGGCTGGGCTTAGGCACCCAACTGTAGCCCTGAGGCCCCTGGAAAGTGAGAGCAGGCTCCTTGGGGTACCTCTGCCCTTCCGCTATCCAGACCAGAGCAGGCTGTTCCAGCGGGTCACCCTGGGAACAAAGCCCAAGAGGCAGCAAGAATACCTCCTGCTCCAAATCACCCAGGAAGTGGGCCCAACCCTCTCTAAGAGCACGTGGAGCTTCCAGGCACGTTAGTGCTTCTGGGAGCTGTGCTCTCTCTCTGCCTTGACATTTTTTTTTTTGTATTCATTTGGCATGGCATTTTGTTTTTAAACATCTTTATTGGAGTATAATTGCTTTACAATGGTGTGTTAGTTTCTGCTTTATAACAAAGTGAATCAGTTATACATATACATATATCCCCATATCTCCTCCCTCTTGTGTCTCCCTCCCACCCTCCCTATCCCACCCCTCTAGGTGGTCACAAAGCACCGAGCTGATCTCCCTGTGCTATGCGGCTGCTTCCCACTAGCTAGCTATTTTACATTTGGTAGTGTATATATGTCCATGCCACTCTCTCACTTTGTCCCAGCTTACCCTTCCCCTTCCCGTGTCCTCAAGTCCATTCTCTAGTAGGTCTGCGTCTTTATTCCCATCTTGCCCCTAGGTTCTTCATGACCATTTTTTTTTGCTTAGATTCCATATATATGTTAGCATACGGTATTTGTTTTACTCTTTCTGACTTATTTCACTCTGTATGACAGACTCTAGGTCCATCCACCTCACTACAAATAACTCAATTTTCTTTCTTTTTATGGCTGAGTACTAGTGTGCCACATCTTCTTTATCCATTCATCTGTTGATGGACACTTAGGTTGCTTCCATGTCCTGGCTATTGTAAATTCTGCCTTGACTTTTACATCAGGGGTCAGCAAACTGTTTCTTTAAAGGACCAGATAGTAAATATTTTAGAGTTTGTGGACCAGATGGTCTCTGTGGCAAATGCTCGAGACTCTGCCGTTGGGGCATAGAAGGCATAGAAGACACAGACAATACACAGACGAATGGGTGTGTTCCAATAAAACTTCAGGTGGCTAAACTGATACGGCCCCAGGGCTGAATCTGACCCTTAGGCTGTAATTTTCTGGTCCGTGTTCTAGAGGACAAGGGTTCTGTCTGATTAATCCCTGTTTTTGCCTCTAAACATGGCAGGTGCTCCATGACCCTTTATGGAAAGATGGGGGGAATTTGTGGCCAAGAACTGGATGATTAAAGATAACTGCTTAAACTGATTAAAAGGTAAAAAATAATAATAATTAAATTTAAAATGATTAATTATTGTCAGAATACATGATATTCTTATAATGGACAGAACTCTGTTTGGGGTAATAAATAAATGAAGATAGCTGATAAGGCCTGATGCATCCTCAGGTGTGGGCCTGGATGCTGAAACCCAATGACTGAGTGCAAAGAAGCTTATAACAGTTTAAGAAAACTGAATTGGAAGTCCACTGAACAAGGTTAATTGCTCTCCTGCGTCAAATCTCTCTTTTCCACACTCACAGCAGGCTGCCGAGTTGAGAGAAAGTCCAGATAAGGCATATTTATTGAAAATTTACATGGCATCACCATAACTTAAGGGAGTAAGATTCATGCTCACGTCTGCAAGCTGAGCGTGGAAAAGGTCTGCTCAGAACCGTAAACGTACAATGAGTGCTACCTCTGGACCAGTGATTACAGGTCAGTAATTCCCATTCCTGTGAGTTCCAGTGGGTCTGTCCCAACATCCAGTAAGGGGCCTGACCCCAAGGACAAAGGCAAATGGGGCTAGGAGAAGAAGCTTCTCCTAGAATGCTTCCTTCAGAGTTAGCGAAGAAAAGAGGACATTATATTGATATTTCATGCCATACCTGTATTACAAAATTGAATGAGCTGGTCAAGGTGGATCGTGTGTTATGTTATTTTTATATTGCCCCCCCCCCAAAAGGAAAGGAAAAACAAGAATAACAGAATCTGGCACATAATAATTAAATAAATGCAAACTAATCCATGTTGTTCAATTTTGCTGGGAGGAATAACTCTTCTCCAATTTCTCATACACTTTTGTAGGTGCGTGGTGGAGATAAAAGAGGAAAAAGGAAGAGAAAAATTAACTTTGTTTTTAAGAATTTACAAGAACTAAACATAAAAATAACTCCCAAAGAGTAAATCATACAGTCATAGTCTATGATCACAGTGGAATAAAATCTGAAGTTATGAAATAAAAAATATTTTAAAAACTCAGCTATTCAAAAATTTTAAAATAATATGCTCAACTATTACATTAAAGAGGAAGTAAAATATAAGTATAGGTTAATTAGAAAAATAGAAAAGAAATAACTACCTTTAAAAACTTTCAGGATGAATCCAAAGCTGTATTCAAACGAAAATACATACCTTGAATTTTCCTATTAAGTTATAAATCAACTTATAAGTTCAAAAAAAGAGCAATGAATTAATAACATAAAACAAGTATTTAATGAACTAGAAAATTTTTTAAATGATAGGATTGATCAAAGTAATATCTGGTTCTTTTCAAAGACCCTAAAATAAACTTTCGGCAAGAGGGAAAAAGATAAATATGCAAAATTAGGAATTGAGAAAGTGAATATAACTCATTCATGGATTCTTTCATTCAGCAAGTATTCATTGAGACCTAATTAAATGTCAGGAATTGGTGACACAACAATGAATTACACAAAATCTCTGCTTCAACTTAACTCACTATAAAGGAGAAGAGAGAAGTAATTGCATTGATGGTATGTTATGAAAAACATGCAAATTTTATGAGAGACTATACTCTGTGAAACGACACCAGGAAACCAAATCGCAATGAAAGGCATTATTTTTCAGGAGAATATAAAGTCAAGAACTAGTTTGACTAAACTAATAACACGTATTTCAAAACTTCACTATTGGTCAAAATTTACCTCCAAAACCTGTGCCGTGACAGTTGGCTTCGCAGGCTAGTTCTGAAAAGCCTTCAGAGAACGGATGATTGCAATGCTTTATCAACTACTCCACAGCCCAGATAAAGGGAGAAGGGTTCCCGTGCATCTTAAGCAGGCGGGAAGACCCGGCTACCAAGCTTGGAAACAACAAAACAGCATCACTTGGGGATACTGAGGCCAAAATCGAACGCAAGTCAACAATGTCTCATCTAGAATTCTGAAAGTGAAAAAGTTCTGAAACCTGGTTTTTTTTAACTCATTTGGTGGCAGTAGAGAGTGCTGTCAAAACTCCCTTCCCTTCCTTGTGACCCTCATCCATTTGAGGGCACACTGTTGACTGCGGGGTACGTCCCTTGACCCATGGGGGCAGCTCAAGAGTCCCTGTTCCCAGAACTCCCCTGAGAAGTGGAGCCAGAGTCACCCCCCCCCCCAAGGACGTCACTGGCCTCCTTCTCCTTCTGGTCACACGTGTCCACTCGTCCATCTGTTTTTTTCTGGGAAAACTTCCTGATCCATTGTCTGGGGGTCCACTCCTGGGGAACCCATCCTAAGACAGAAAACCTGACCTCAACTTCTTTGCAGCCACTCTTGACATGAGACTATTTCTAGCATTTATTTATCTGACTTAGTTTTGCATTCCTATGTTTGGCTGCATAAATATTAATGTGTTTGATTAAAGGGTACTTCCCCAGACTCCCCTGGGGTTATTACATAACATTCACAGTATATGCATCATATTACCTTCCTCAAATCTAATAAAATACGAATTGCAAACACATTTCACCCGAAGGATTTTAGATAAGGAATTATGATTATGGTGCTGTATAAAATACTAGCAAATCAAATCCAGTACTGTATGAAAGGAATAATAAACCATAACCAATTAAAGTTAATTACAATAATGGTTTCATATTTGGAAATTTAGTCATATAGTTTTATAAAATAATAGGTCAATGAGGTAGAAACCACAGATGATCTCAACACTTATTCCTGATACAAAAATATAACTCTTAATAATAGAATGCTAGTTTCTTAAAATGATAAAGAACATTTATCTCAAAAAAAGTCATCATACTTAATAAAACCCGGAAAGCATTGTAACTGAATCAGGAAAAAGAAAATGGATATCTGCTATTATCATTATTACTGAACCTCATTCTGGAATTTCTAGCACAAGCAAAAAAAAAAATTAAAAATCAGAGCAATTAAGTATTAAAAGGGAGACAACAGAAGCACCATTGTTTGTAGATGATATTATTGTCTACCTTAAAACCTGGGGGCATAACAGAAAACTATTAAAACTGATAGGAGAGTTTTGATTTGGGAGCCAGATACAAAATACATGGCTAAAAAACATATCTTTTCATACCAGCAATAGCCAATTAAAAAACAATAGAAACATTTATCCCATACACAAAAAAGAAACAAAGATGTAGGGATAAACAAGAAATGTGCAAGACCTGAAAGATGAAACTACAGAACTCCACTGAGGGACATAATGAAAGAGATGTGAGTAAGTGGTGAAACTTATCTTATGCTTAGATAAGAGGACTGCACAATGTAAACACGTCTGTGGTCTCTAAATTAATCTATAAATCCAATGCAGAGCCAACCAAAAGCCAAACAGGATCTTACAAGGACCATTTGACAAAATTATTCTAAAATGTTTCCGATAGAATAAACATCCAAAAATACCAGGAAAACTTTTGATATTTCAGGGTAATAGGGGGAATAATCCTCTCTGATATTAAAACATATAACAGTTACAGTAGTAAAGCAAGATGCTACCACTGTATAAATAGGAAGGCAAATAAATAGAAGCCAATTAGACTCCAAAATACATGGGAAATATGCTATTCAGGTTGCATTTCCTACAAGTAGGGAACATAAGGATTATTCAATAAAAGATATTGAAACAACTAGCTGTAATCATGCAATAATATAATAATAAAGCAAGATCTCTACCTCACCTTTTACATCAAAATAAGTGCCTGGTATAGTAAAGATTTGAATTTTTTTAAAAAGGAAGGAGGGAGGGTAAGAAGAAGAAACCATAAAGGTACCAGAGGAAAAAGGAAAATCTCCTTTATGACAGTGAGGCAAGTCTTTCTGATGGTTACATGAAACCAAAAAACAACAGCATACTGATCAATTTCACCACCTACAAATTAAGAAAACAAACAATAAAAAAAAACTTCTGTCTGATAAAAAAAAATCATAACCAAGTAAAAAGAAAACAACCTAGAAAAAAATAATGCAACGTAGATGCAGAAAGAACTACTCTTTCTGATATCCATAGAGCACTTAACAAATGAAAAAGAAGAAAACCACCTGAAAGGAAAAGGTATGAAAGGTATAACCAGCTAAGTCAAGTCACAGGAAGGGAAGAAAAATGCAAAAACTTCAATAAATATTTGGAAATATTTTTCTATGTCAGGAATAACTCAATGAATGCTAATTTAAAATGTTTTCCTCTATGCAATGAAAAGGTCAAAAAGGCTTATGATAACCATGCTAGGAAGGGAACATTAAAATGCCTACTTTTTTAGATGGCTGTTTGCCTTATTCAGAATTATGAATTATGAGTATCAATAAAAAATATGCCTGAAAGATACACCCAAATCTGTCAAAAGTGGTTACCAATACAGAACAGAACTGGGGAGGAAGGAGAGGATCTTTCACATATACATTTATGAAGCAATAGTTTTTTTGGTTTTGCTTTTTAATTTTATTTACTTATTTATTTATTTTTGGCTACACTGGGTCTTCATTGCAGTGTGCGGGCTTCTCACTGCGGTGCCTTCGCTTGTTGCGGAGCACAGGCTCTAGGCATGCGGACTCAGTAGTTGTGGCACGCGGGCTCAGTCGTTGTGGCTCGCAGGCTCTAGAGCGCAGTCTCAGTAGCTGTGGTGCACGGGCTTAGTTTCTCCGCGGCATGTGGGATCTTCCCGGACCAGGGATCAAACCCGTGTCCCCTGCATCGGCAGGCGGATTCTTAACCACTGCGCCACCAGGGAAATCCCAGAAGCAACAGTTTTGGGCTTTTTTTTTTTTTTTTTTTTTTTTAAACAATACACAAAATCATAATGGCTAACGCAGTCATGCCTCAGTATCCATGGGGGATTGGTTCCAGAATCACCCCACGGACACCAAAATCCAAGAACGCTCAAATCCTTTATGTAAAATGGCAAGTACAGTCAGTGCACCCACAGCCCACATCCTGGGTGAGGAAGCCAGAGAAGCAGCCACGGTGATACGAATAGTCATCAGCACCATCCAATAACCCCTGAGGCAAGTTCTGCAGGGAGTTAAGTCTCCCTTCCTGTCTTTGGTCCTAAAAGAAAAAAACTCCCGGGCTTCCCTGGTGGCGCAGTGGTTGAGTCTGCCTGCTGATGCAGGGGACACGGGTTCATGCCCCGGTCCGGGAAGATCCCACATGCCGCGGAGCGGCTGGGCCCGTGAGCCACGGCCACTGAGCCTGCGCGTCCGGAGCCTGTGCTCTGCAACGGGAGAGGCCACAACGGTGAGAGGCCCGCGTACCGCAAAGGAAAAAAAAAAACAACTCCCACTCTCATTTCCTCCCCCTCTCTGGAGAGGGCAGAAGAGAAAGCCCTGTCCCTCTCTCCTTCCCATACGCAACCCTCCCAGAAGCTTCTTTCAAAGAAACTTCTCAAGGAACTTTTGAGAGCTGGGCCTGTGCAAGGCCACCTCCAGGTAGCCATGGGTGGTTTTACTTTGCTTCAAAAGCTGGAAGGGTCTCCATGCCCCGCCCTGTGCTTCCTGAAGGTGCAGGAGTCAATTCTTTACTTCCCAATCCCACTCAGATGCTCCTCTGATAACTTGTGTCTGTTGGACAGGAGTCAGAATCCGGAACACTTAGAATCCTCTCACCCAGTGGTTCTCAAAGTGTGGTCCCTGGGCTAGCAGCAACAGCACCACCTGGGAACTTGTTAGAGATGCATTCCTGGCTCTGCCCCATCCCCAGACCTACTGAATCAGGAACTCTGGGCACAGCCGACAACCCCTGCCCCCAGTATGTGCTTTAACAAGCCCTCCAGGTAATTCTAATGTGTGAAAGATTAAGAACCTCACTGAAACCACGTAACAGTTGTGGAAACCAAGACTCAGAGCTTAACCTGCTCAGGGCAGCTAGTATGTTGCCAAGCTGGGATTTGAACTCAGATCTTTCTGATTACAAAGCCATATTCTTACACACTCTGCTATACCATCTCCTTACACACTCTGCTATACCATCTCCTTACACACTCTGCTATACCATCTCCTTACACACTCTGCTATACCATCTCCTTACACACTCTGCTATACCATCTCCTTACACACTCTGCTATACCATCTCCTTACACACTCTGCTATACCATCTCCTTACACACTCTGCTATACCATCTCCTTACACACTCTGCTATACCATCTCCTTACACACTCTGCTATACCATCTCCTTACACACTCTGCTATACCATCTCCTTACACACTCTGCTATACCATCTCCTTACACACTCTGCTATACCATCTCCTTACACACTCTGCTATACCATCTCCTTATGTATTGCCCATTCGATATTAAGCCAGTGAATACAAGTTTTCTTTTAAATAGACAATGTTCCTAAATGCTGCTATGATTAGCTTTAGAGTTGACTTCAAAAGTTATGAAGATGACAACAGAGCAGAAAATTAGGCTATTCTTGCTCTAATTTAACTTCATCTACACCATAAGCCTCCTGTTTAGACAACGGGGATAAGTCTCCCCATTTCCACAAAACAGCAACTTGTGGTTGTCAAAAAGGACCTAAAAGAGCCTCATAACCCTGGAGGGATAGCAGTAACATGTCACCTGCCTCCTTTGACCCTCAGATGGCTGCACAAAGACCTACTTCTTCGAAGAGAATCATTTTCATTCTAAAACGTAAACCTGACTATCTCGTGGTTACTTGTGCCAATAAGGTGTTTAGTGTCATGTCAGATATTCTAAAGCAAGGGTTGGCAAACCGTGGCCCACAGGCCAAATCTGGTCACTGGTTGTTTTTGTAAATAAAGTTTTATTGGAATGTAGTTAAGCTTATTTGTTGATGTATTATCAATGCTGCTTTCATGATCCAAAGGCAAAGTTGAGTCCATGAGACAGAAACCATATGTCCCTCAATATTTACGACCTGGTCCTTTACAGAAAATGAATGCCAACCCCTGGTCCACAAGTTTGTCACTCGATGGAGAGAGAAGAGACTTGCAGTCAGTCATGGCTGAGTTCAAATTCTAGGTCTGTTAAACTCCAGAGTCTTACCTCCAACAAGTCCTTAACCTCAGTTTCTTCATTTGTATAACGGTTGCTCCATAGGATTGGGACAAGGATGAGATGGAACAGAACATGCTAAAGGGCTGGGACACAGTAGGTACTCATCGAGGGCTAGTTTCCTCCTTCCCCTCTTCAGGTAGAGACATTCTTCAAGACCAGTGAGTTTCATAGCTCTGACACATAGAAGACACACTGTCAATAATCATCCAAGGCCAATTCCCACTGCAAATTGCAAATTCAGAAGGCAGAGGTTCCACAAAGCCCGCAGGCTGTGGTTTAAAATGTCTCCTGGTCCAGTGAGGCCGGGGATAATTTACTAACCAAACAGCACACTTAGATAGCATACATCATCTCCTAAGCCAAGCCTGCCCTGCCCAGAGCCAACAGTCAGCTCAGCCCTGGAAATGAAAAATGGGCTCCCAGGGACAGCAGATCCTGGCTGCAGGAGGGAAAGAGAAAGCGCCCTAACTACAAAGCACTCTGTCCCCAGAAATCTCTGACTCAGAAAGTCCCCCCCCCCAAGGACGTCACTGGCCTCCTTCTCCTTCTGGTCACACGTGTCCACTCGTCCATCTGTTTTTTTCTGGGAAAACTTCCTGATCCATTGTCTGGGGGTCCACTCCTGGGGAACCCATCCTAAGACAGAAAACCTGACCTCAACTTCTTTGCAGCCACTCTTGACATGAGACTATTTCTAGCATTTATTTATCTGACTTAGTTTTGCATTCCTATGTTTGGCTGCATAAATATTAATGTGTTTGATTAAAGGGTACTTCCCCAGACTCCCCTGGGGTTATTACATAACATTCACAGTATATGCATCATATTACCTTCCTCAAATCTAATAAAATACGAATTGCAAACACATTTCACCCGAAGGATTTTAGATAAGGAATTATGATTATGGTGCTGTATAAAATACTAGCAAATCAAATCCAGTACTGTATGAAAGGAATAATAAACCATAACCAATTAAAGTTAATTACAATAATGGTTTCATATTTGGAAATTTAGTCATATAGTTTTATAAAATAATAGGTCAATGAGGTAGAAACCACAGATGATCTCAACACTTATTCCTGATACAAAAATATAACTCTTAATAATAGAATGCTAGTTTCTTAAAATGATAAAGAACATTTATCTCAAAAAAAGTCATCATACTTAATAAAACCCGGAAAGCATTGTAACTGAATCAGGAAAAAGAAAATGGATATCTGCTATTATCATTATTACTGAACCTCATTCTGGAATTTCTAGCACAAGCAAAAAAAAAAAATTAAAAATCAGAGCAATTAAGTATTAAAAGGGAGACAACAGAAGCACCATTGTTTGTAGATGATATTATTGTCTACCTTAAAACCTGGGGGCATAACAGAAAACTATTAAAACTGATAGGAGAGTTTTGATTTGGGAGCCAGATACAAAATACATGGCTAAAAAACATATCTTTTCATACCAGCAATAGCCAATTAAAAAACAATAGAAACATTTATCCCATACACAAAAAAGAAACAAAGATGTAGGGATAAACAAGAAATGTGCAAGACCTGAAAGATGAAACTACAGAACTCCACTGAGGGACATAATGAAAGAGATGTGAGTAAGTGGTGAAACTTATCTTATGCTTAGATAAGAGGACTGCACAATGTAAACACGTCTGTGGTCTCTAAATTAATCTATAAATCCAATGCAGAGCCAACCAAAAGACAAACAGGATCTTACAAGGACCATTTGACAAAATTATTCTAAAATGTTTCCGATAGAATAAACATCCAAAAATACCAGGAAAACTTTTGATATTTCAGGGTAATAGGGGGAATAATCCTCTCTGATATTAAAACATATAACAGTTACAGTAGTAAAGCAAGATGCTACCACTGTATAAATAGGAAGGCAAATAAATAGAAGCCAATTAGACTCCAAAATACATGGGAAATATGCTATTCAGGTTGCATTTCCTACAAGTAGGGAACATAAGGATTATTCAATAAAAGATATTGAAACAACTAGCTGTAATCATGCAATAATATAATAATAAAGCAAGATCTCTACCTCACCTTTTACATCAAAATAAGTGCCTGGTATAGTAAAGATTTGAATTTTTTTAAAAAGGAAGGAGGGAGGGTAAGAAGAAGAAACCATAAAGGTACCAGAGAAAAAAGGAAAATCTCCTTTATGACAGTGAGGCAAGTCTTTCTGATGGTTACATGAAACCAAAA
Organism: Physeter macrocephalus; assembly: GCF_002837175.3. Taxonomy (NCBI): domain Eukaryota; kingdom Metazoa; phylum Chordata; class Mammalia; order Artiodactyla; family Physeteridae; genus Physeter; species Physeter macrocephalus. The sequence goes on along the minus strand of NC_041227.1, from coordinate 15,795,259 downwards.
AACAACAGCATACTGATCAATTTCACCACCTACAAATTAAGAAAACAAACAATAAAAAAAAACTTCTGTCTGATAAAAAAAATCATAACCAAGTAAAAAGAAAACAACCTAGAAAAAAATAATGCAACGTAGATGCAGAAAGAACTACTCTTTCTGATATCCATAGAGCACTTAACAAACAAATGAAAAAGAAGAAAACCACCTGAAAGGAAAAGGTATGAAAGGTATAACCAGCTAAGTCAAGTCACAGGAAGGGAAGAAAAATGCAAAAACTTCAATAAATATTTGGAAATATTTTTCTATGTCAGGAATAACTCAATGAATGCTAATTTAAAATGTTTTCCTCTATGCAATGAAAAGGTCAAAAAGGCTTATGATAACCATGCTAGGAAGGGAACATTAAAATGCCTACTTTTTTAGATGGCTGTTTGCCTTATTCAGAATTATGAATTATGAGTATCAATAAAAAATATGCCTGAAAGATACACCCAAATCTGTCAAAAGTGGTTACCAATACAGAACAGAACTGGGGAGGAAGGAGAGGATCTTTCACATATACATTTATGAAGCAATAGTTTTTTTGGTTTTGCTTTTTAATTTTATTTACTTATTTATTTATTTTTGGCTACACTGGGTCTTCATTGCAGTGTGCGGGCTTCTCACTGCGGTGGCTTCGCTTGTTGCGGAGCACAGGCTCTAGGCATGCGGACTCAGTAGTTGTGGCACGCGGGCTCAGTCGTTGTGGCTCGCAGGCTCTAGAGCGCAGTCTCAGTAGCTGTGGTGCACGGGCTTAGTTTCTCCGCGGCATGTGGGATCTTCCCGGACCAGGGATCAAACCCGTGTCCCCTGCATCGGCAGGCGGATTCTTAACCACTGCGCCACCAGGGAAATCCCAGAAGCAACAGTTTTGGGCTTTTTTTTTTTTTTTTTTTTAAAAAAGGAAATCCCAGAAGCAACAGTTTTGGGCTTTTTTTTTTTTTTTTTTAAAACAATACACAAAATCATAATGGCTAACGCAGTCATGCCTCAGTATCCATGGGGGATTGGTTCCAGAATCACCCCACGGACACCAAAATCCAAGAACGCTCAAATCCTTTATGTAAAATGGCAAGTACAGTCAGTGCACCCACAGCCCACATCCTGGGTGAGGAAGCCAGAGAAGCAGCCACGGTGATACGAATAGTCATCAGCACCATCCAATAACCCCTGAGGCAAGTTCTGCAGGGAGTTAAGTCTCCCTTCCTGTCTTTGGTCCTAAAAGAAAAAAACTCCCGGGCTTCCCTGGTGGCGCAGTGGTTGAGTCTGCCTGCTGATGCAGGGGACACGGGTTCATGCCCCGGTCCGGGAAGATCCCACATGCCGCGGAGCGGCTGGGCCCGTGAGCCACGGCCACTGAGCCTGCGCGTCCGGAGCCTGTGCTCTGCAACGGGAGAGGCCACAACGGTGAGAGGCCCGCGTACCGCAAAGGAAAAAAAAAAACAACTCCCACTCTCATTTCCTCCCCCTCTCTGGAGAGGGCAGAAGAGAAAGCCCTGTCCCTCTCTCCTTCCCATACGCAACCCTCCCAGAAGCTTCTTTCAAAGAAACTTCTCAAGGAACTTTTGAGAGCTGGGCCTGTGCAAGGCCACCTCCAGGTAGCCATGGGTGGTTTTACTTTGCTTCAAAAGCTGGAAGGGTCTCCATGCCCCGCCCTGTGCTTCCTGAAGGTGCAGGAGTCAATTCTTTACTTCCCAATCCCACTCAGATGCTCCTCTGATAACTTGTGTCTGTTGGACAGGAGTCAGAATCCGGAACACTTAGAATCCTCTCACCCAGTGGTTCTCAAAGTGTGGTCCCTGGGCTAGCAGCAACAGCACCACCTGGGAACTTGTTAGAGATGCATTCCTGGCTCTGCCCCATCCCCAGACCTACTGAATCAGGAACTCTGGGCACAGCCGACAACCCCTGCCCCCAGTATGTGCTTTAACAAGCCCTCCAGGTAATTCTAATGTGTGAAAGATTAAGAACCTCACTGAAACCACGTAACAGTTGTGGAAACCAAGACTCAGAGCTTAACCTGCTCAGGGCAGCTAGTATGTTGCCAAGCTGGGATTTGAACTCAGATCTTTCTGATTACAAAGCCATATTCTTACACACTCTGCTATACCATCTCCTTACACACTCTGCTATACCATCTCCTTATGTATTGCCCATTCGATATTAAGCCAGTGAATACAAGTTTTCTTTTAAATAGACAATGTTCCTAAATGCTGCTATGATTAGCTTTAGAGTTGACTTCAAAAGTTATGAAGATGACAACAGAGCAGAAAATTAGGCTATTCTTGCTCTAATTTAACTTCATCTACACCATAAGCCTCCTGTTTAGACAACGGGGATAAGTCTCCCCATTTCCACAAAACAGCAACTTGTGGTTGTCAAAAAGGACCTAAAAGAGCCTCATAACCCTGGAGGGATAGCAGTAACATGTCACCTGCCTCCTTTGACCCTCAGATGGCTGCACAAAGACCTACTTCTTCGAAGAGAATCATTTTCATTCTAAAACGTAAACCTGACTATCTCGTGGTTACTTGTGCCAATAAGGTGTTTAGTGTCATGTCAGATATTCTAAAGCAAGGGTTGGCAAACCGTGGCCCACAGGCCAAATCTGGTCACTGGTTGTTTTTGTAAATAAAGTTTTATTGGAATGTAGTTAAGCTTATTTGTTGATGTATTATCAATGCTGCTTTCATGATCCAAAGGCAAAGTTGAGTCCATGAGACAGAAACCATATGTCCCTCAATATTTACGACCTGGTCCTTTACAGAAAATGAATGCCAACCCCTGGTCCACAAGTTTGTCACTCGATGGAGAGAGAAGAGACTTGCAGTCAGTCATGGCTGAGTTCAAATTCTAGGTCTGTTAAACTCCAGAGTCTTACCTCCAACAAGTCCTTAACCTCAGTTTCTTCATTTGTATAACGGTTGCTCCATAGGATTGGGACAAGGATGAGATGGAACAGAACATGCTAAAGGGCTGGGACACAGTAGGTACTCATCGAGGGCTAGTTTCCTCCTTCCCCTCTTCAGGTAGAGACATTCTTCAAGACCAGTGAGTTTCATAGCTCTGACACATAGAAGACACACTGTCAATAATCATCCAAGGCCAATTCCCACTGCAAATTGCAAATTCAGAAGGCAGAGGTTCCACAAAGCCCGCAGGCTGTGGTTTAAAATGTCTCCTGGTCCAGTGAGGCCGGGGATAATTTACTAACCAGACAGCACACTTAGATAGCATACATCATCTCCTAAGCCAAGCCTGCCCTGCCCAGAGCCAACAGTCAGCTCAGCCCTGGAAATGAAAAATGGGCTCCCAGGGACAGCAGATCCTGGCTGCAGGAGGGAAAGAGAAAGCGCCCTAACTACAAAGCACTCTGTCCCCAGAAATCTCTGACTCAGAAAGTGTCCCCCTTGGTGACCTTAGGATCTTTCACAAGTGGAGGTTTTATAACCCCCAGCTGCCTGAGAACTGAGAACTAAATCTGCCTCTTGGTCAAATACCAGAACAACCCACACAAGGAGAGTTGCCTTGGGCCAAGGTAGTAGGGGGGGGGGGTATTCTTCCACCCAAGGGACCACACATTTGTTCAACCGCCCGTGCCTCCTGGATTACGTGTCTCCCAAGCTCCAATGGTCCAAGCCACTCCCTTCCTCCTTCCAGTCTGAGCTTCTATCCTATCAGGTCATCTCAATGGGGTGTTCTATGCCTAGTTTTTGCTGGTCTCTCCCCCTAATTTGCCTGTACCCCAGTGATGTTACTATCCATATGTGGAATCAGTGGTCATTGTTATGGGTTGAATGTGTCCCCCCTCAAAAAGATAGTTTTGAGTCCTAACCCTCAGTATCTCAGAATGTGACCTTATTTAGAAATAGGGCCTTTACAGAGATAATCAAGTCAAAACAAGGTCATGAGGGTGGGCCCTAATCCACTGTGACTGCCATCCTAATAAAAAGGAGAAATCTGGTCAGAGACAGGCACACACAGGGAGAACACAAAGTGAGCATGAAAGCAGAGATTGGCGTGATGCTTCTACAAGCCAGGGAATGCCAAAGATACCAGAAAACCACCAGAACGTAGGGGAGAGGCGTGGAACAGATCCTTGCCTAGTGCCTTCAGAAGGAGTGTGGCCCTGCTGACAACTTGACTTTGGACTTCTTAGACTCCAAAATGGTGAGAGAATACTTTTCTGTTATTTAAATTGGTGGTACTCAGTTTGTGGTACTTCGCTATGGCAGGCTTAGCAAACTAATACAATCATCAATGCCAAATACCCTGACGCCAGGTCTGCTGGGCAGTGGTGGCCCTTGGTCCCATGTGGCCCATAGGAGAATTACAAGGAAGGGCGACATCCTGTAAGGGATAAACCCATGTACCTCTAACCTCTAGGACACTGCTCCTAGTGACAGGTGAGCCTTCTCCTGCCAGAGCCAGGCCTGCAAGCTGCCAGGCACCTGGTACCTCCAGGGTTGGTGCGGACAGCAAAGGGCACAGTGAGTGCCTAGCAGAGGTCTGAAAGGTCAGCCACCGACACCTTCCCTCAGCCTTGGGAGGCAGGCACTGGGAGAGTTGTGTGACGGACTGTTTACTTTTAGCCCACAAGGTCAAAGACAGAACAGTGAAGGGCTCCATATCCAGAGAAACCAAAGGGAAGCAGGTCAGGAATCAGGGCAAGAAGGAAAAAGCAAGAATAAATGTATCTAACGTTTAGCTGATTTTTAATCAGATTTCATTGTGTGCTAGACAAGCTGAGTAACTTGTCTGGATTATCCTATTCAATCCTCACAAATAACCTTTGAGGAAGGTTCCAGGGTTGACCCTATTTTACAAGTAGAGAAATCAAAGCTTGGCAAGATTAACTGGCTGGGCTCAGGTCACACAGCCTACAGGCAGCCAACCCCATCTCACGTCTCCATGCCTCGAAATGATCCTAATTACTAGGTTCCTTTACATGACAGTCTGTGAGCGTTCAAGGACAGAGGCCAGAAAACAGTCACCGAGACCCCAGGCCACAGACTTGTGAAATTATCCAGTTCAGCCTTTCCACTTAACAAATGGGTACACGGAGGGCCAGGCGAGAACATGACCTTCCCAGGGTCACCCAGTGAGTTAGTGGCCCGAATAATGCAAAGAATGTGGTTTTTATAAAGCACTTTCACATCACAGGGCTGGAAAGTGGGTAAGATTTGTCCGACTCACAACTCCTCAAGTTTCAGGACCCACACGTCCTTCTTCCTCCACTAATTCCACCCCCAAAAATGACTCATGTGCCCAAGTCTAGCCTCTTTCGATGCTGGGCTGAGGGGATCTCAGGGGTCTTTCCAAAGGATGCCCAGCAGGTATGCCTAAGAGATGGCACCACTGTGGCTCAGGTGGTCCATGGGGGTTGAAGCAGGACCCAGGAGGCCAGACCTCAGAGCCAGGGTGTGATAAGGCCCAGGCAGGATCCAGGGCCCAGAATAGCCTTTAATCCTGGCAGGAGACCAGAAAGCAAATCCATCCAGGGAGGCCAGCACAAGGGTGCAGCCACAGGTGGGCAGAGGCTAGGAGAATAAAGAAGGCAGGGCTGACCGGAGGGCAGCTGACCAGGGGTGACCACCTGCAGACCCTGGGGATAGGGTGGTCCCTGCAGCCTGGAGGTGACAGTGCCAGTCAAGGAGACTGGCCCGGGGAGGCTGCCGTCTTACCCCCCAGAGAGGAAAACATGAGCGATGCAGAGAGTGGGCTGCACAGCTGCTGATTCTTTCCAGAGGGGCGCTCCTACAACAATCAGTACGTCACCAATTCCTCGGAAGCAGACACCATCTAATAATCCCCTCTTTCAAGAGCTGTTGGCACTGGAATCACGGACCCAGATTCGAGTCCTGCATCTCCTTGACGTGGGGGCCTTACCACCGAGGCAGCCTCGCCAAATCTGCGTTCCACCACCTGTAAAACTCAGATACTGACCGCACCTGCCCCCTGGAGTTGCTGGATGAGATGCAGCAAAGGGTGTGAAATGCTTGGCCAGGCGTTCTCAACAACCGCTCTAAGTGGTGTCCTTTCTCAACGGTACCTCCATGGCGTCCGAGCCAGTGTAGACGACTCAATCAAACATTATTGAACAAATTGAAAAACCTCACACCGAACTCACTTAACTTGTTAAAGCAGAGAAGCCAACAACTGTGTGTAGAGCCCTTTGGCTTTAAACTCCCTGAAATCAAATTGTCATTCCACTCTCCTACTCCAGCACTTGGTGCTAAGGTTATGTGGCGTGTCTGGTATGTGGCTGCTTAAGAAGGGGTAACAGCCTCTAATTAAGCCTGAGCACGTCAGCGTGAGATAGGCAGGCAGTGAACAACGTCTCTTCATGAAAATGTTTCTGGGGCACAGGCTTAGGCCAAAGAGCTGTCAATCAATAAACTGTTTTGTCTCAGAGCTTTTACACTCCAACGAATTTTGAGAGCCAGAAGGGAGGCTCCTAGAGCATAATTTCTTTTAGAGACAAGGCTCTCCAGGTCCCAAGAGGCCCGGGGATGTGGTCCAAGTCTCCCAAGTTAATAGCACTCCTTCTGTAATACCTCCTGCCCCTAAAATTCCCTCTCTCTTCTCATCTCATTAGTGCTGCAGCTCAGCTGCTGTAGGCAGGTCAGGTATTTATCGAGCATCTACTGTGTGCCCAGAACTGGGACAAAGAAGCAAGCAAGACAGAGAAAGGCCCTGTCCACTTGACTTCACAATTTCATGGGAGAAGAAAGAGTAAGAAAACAAAGGATCATCACAAACAGCAATTACAGACGAGAGAGAGAATGCAGGAGGGCAGGTGCCGGGGAGGTAAATTTAGATTCTGGGGCTGAGAGATGTTGTCCTAAGCCAAACACTGGGAGCTCAGGAGGACCACGCCACGCGGAATTCAGGAACAGGGGAGAACAGGGGATGAGGGGCTGGGTAGGGGCCAAGTCACACAGAGCCCTCGTGGGCCACGCTGATGAGTTGGGATTTTATTCCAGGTGCAACGCAGAGTCAACAGGGCGACGTGTCCTGTTTGATGATTTAAGGCGATCGCTGCAGTTGACAACAAAGAAAGCTGGGGGTGGTGGGAACGCAGGGAGAAGCGCTCAGGGGCCCGGACCAAAGTTGACCTGCTTTGTCCATCCCACCAGAAGGCCTCCAAAAGCTACTGGAAAACATCCTCCCTGGATGAGCTTGGCTCTGGCACCGGGGCTGAGGTGGGGCCCATGGACATGCAATTCTCCAACAGTTTCCCCTCCTCTTGCCCAGAATCCCCTCGGGCTGCCAGTACCAGTCATTACAAACCCAGCATGCCGCGAGGTCCCTGTCCCAGCTCTAGACACACCCCAGGTCTCAATAAACACTTGTTAAACTGAAATGAACTCAGGAGACAATCCCTTAGGAGATACAAGTTCTGCTATTGATGAAGGTTCACAGCAAGACAAGGATAAGGGAGCTCAAATCTCGTTAGCGAAGTCAGAGAAGTGAGAAATTTCTGAGCTCAAAACAATCATTTCCCTTCTGCTTTCAATATTTTTGCATAGTGAGGAATCATTTCTAAGGTGGCCAGGAATAATTCTTGGGCAATTATTCAGCACATCTTGGAATGGCTCTGCTTCTTTTCACCGAAGTTAAAGATCAGTCACTCAACAGTTTCTTTTCAATACAGTCCTCCCTCCTTCCTCCCCCTCCATAATGCCTCATAATCTCGCCGTTTTCCTTGATTCTCCCTTTGCCTTCCTCCTGCATGCTGATGCTTCTCGGTTTTGTCTTTCTGGGGAGCCCATGAGGACCGGATGTGCTTGAACACAGCAATTCCCAACTTTTTTATTTAACATTCCAGCGTGTCTCCAGGAACCTCCCGGGGAGCTGTGAAATTCATTTTCATTCACTTTAACTTAAAAAAGAAATATAGGTGATTCCGTTCTTTTAAGAGGGGAAAATGGGGTGTCACTCAACCAGCAGGGAGATGAATCCTGACTCAAGCTATCAGCTTGCTGGGCAAAATCGCTCTCTTCCAAGCATCCTTGGGTCGCTTAAGCGAGTTAAAGTGTTTTGCTAACGTCTGAGAAAACTTCACTCTTGGGGGGAAAGAAAAATAAACTTTAGAGAGAAAAGAGACATGAGAGAATTAACATTCTTTCATGAAATCCATTTCAGATAAAGTCAGAATTCAACAAAATGATTCGTCTCACTCATCTGTTTAGTCCTTCTATTCAACAAGTATCCAGCGTTTTCCAGAAGCAAGTATTAATCATGATGATGACGATAATAACAGTAATAATGGCATCTAGCATTTACTTAGCTCACTTACTCTGTGCCAGGTATAGTTCTACGAGCATTACCTTAATTAAGCCCCACTGTAACTCTGTAAAATAGAGGCCGTTTCATCCCTACTGCAGAACTACTGAGAAAAGTTACCAAATTAGCCAAAGTCACTCAGACATAAGTGCAACTGGAACTCAAGATTGTCTCACCACTACCATGACATACTGCTTCTTTTTCTCAGAGGTACAGAGGCAAGAACTTACGGTGTGTATTGGGCAAAACAGACAAGTAATCGATGGCGTGAATCATTTGCGAAAAGCAATGAAGGAGAATCTGGGAATTCAGAGGCAGGTCCTGGGTTCAGTCTGGAAGTGGAGGATACGTGAGGATGCACTCCCAGAGGGTGTGGAGAAAAGGGAACCCTCTTGCACTGTTGGTGGGAATGTAAATTGATACAGCCACTATGGAGAACAGTATGGAGGTTCCTTAAAAAACTACAAATAGAACTACCATACAACCCAG
>NC_041227.1:15780628-15786047 GCF_002837175.3 Physeter macrocephalus | reverse complement strand
GCGGGAAGCAGCCGCATAGCACGGGGAGATCAGCTCGGTGCTTTGTGACCACCTAGAGGGGTGGGATAGGGAGGGTGGGAGGGAGGGAGATGCAAGAGGGAAGAGATATGGGAACATATGTGTATGTATAACTGATTCACTTTGCTATAAAGCAGAAACTAACACACCATTGTAAAGCAATTATACTCCAATAAAGATGTTAAAAAAAAAAAAAGAACTCACGGGAGCTGGGGAGGCAGACAGGGTGGGGTTGCAGAGAAAGAGGGCTCCAGACAAAGGAAAGAAAGTGGCGAGGGGGGTGTCCTGAGACAGTGAGCCGTCCCTGGGGAAGCATAAATATGCAGAAGAGGTTGGGCCAGCAGTAGGTGGAGAGATGGTCCAGGAGGCTGGCTGGGGAGCCAGCAGGTGCCAACCAATCATGAAGACCCTATCAGGGAGGCTAAGGATGATGGGTCATGGAGAGCCAGGGAAGGGTGAGAGCACCAGAGTGGCACAGCCAGCCAGAGAATTTAGAGGCAGCCTTGCGGCAGCTGTGAGCCCACAGCCAGGATCTGGGATGCAGGGAGAGGAGCCCACCTGGGAGGTAGTTTGATGGGTGTCTGGGCAGGCTTGAGAGGATGAGGGCTTGACCCTCCGCAATGGCCAGGGCGAGGAAACAGCAGGTATTTGAGAGACATTAGGAGGTAGCAACAGCAACAGCAGGGGCTGGTGACACCCATAGGGGCATTTAGGAACATTTGCCATTATTTTTCCAAATTCTCCTGGGGGGGGAACAATGTTTCTACTTTTCTTTTTCTGGTGATGGTGAGCTCCTAGTGTATTTTTGCCCTCCGCTCTACAACTGAGAGGGATACAAGATCAACGAAGTGACAAAGTGGGTGACATGCCGAAAAGCCCTGTCCCAGTCTTGACTCCACAGTGCGGGGTAGGCGAGTGGGAGAGGGGGTACTGACCAACAGCAGTCTTTCTGCAAGTGACCCTCTCTGAGGGACCGGCTCACCTCTGCCCGGCCATAAACCCTCCCCTTGCAGGTGATACCCCTGCCCCTGCAACACCAACGGCCGGACTCCACAGAGCAGCGGGAGGGTCACAGGCAGCCGTCAACACTGATACCTGATGGCTGAACAAGAGAAACAAGGCTTGAATATTCAGTAGCTGCTCTGCCTCCGAGGCCGTCACCCTGTGTGTGTCCTGTCTTCCCCTCAATCCCAGGAACACGGGAAAGACAACCGGTCACCTCTCCACTCCTACCAAACGCCCCGGTGACAGAGCAGGTGGTAGGGTTACCATCCAAATTTCTAAGAGTCACAGCTTCCTGTCCACCCGTCTTGCAACGAGAAAAGAGGAATATTCTTTGGGAAAAGAAGAATCAATTTCTATGTCTAATTGACTATCCCTAGAATTCATGAAAGGCCTGGTAAAAATTAGAGATCCATACATATTATACACATTAATACCTTGAAATTTCAGAACACAAACCCATCTCTCTACTTCAGTGTCTAAAAAGATTATCTTTCAATGTATTTCCCAAGAGGAATGAAGTCGGTAATAGGAGTATAAACAGCAGTATGCAGCCCGGTTATCATCTTGCATCCAACCACCACAGACACAGGTAAAGCTAGAGCTTTGCAGAACGTGCTTTTCATGTGGAAGTGAATTCCCGCCAGAGCCAGCAGGGCCACAGACAAGCAAGGCCAGACTGGATCTGCGTTTAAATCCTAAATTATACCCCTGGCATGAGGGGTTCAGTTCTCACAACCTACGTATCCTCTGCCCAAGTGTGTTCTGGGAAAATCTCTCTGACAAGTAAGCTTCACTCTCCTGGGAGCAACTGTCACCTTCTTCTGGATTTAAATATGCTTTAGGTAGCACCATGAGGCCTGTTAACTAACACTCCTATCTGCTAAGTGAGACAGGAGCCAGAAGACCTGCTATCTGATGGTATGAATTTAGACTAGTCATGAAATCTCCCTGAGCCAGTGTCTACAGATAACAAGAACTGCTAATATTTACTGAGTTACTTCTGTGCCACTGGCTTTCTGCTAAGCATTTTACACAGGTTAATTCAGCCAATCCTCCCGATCTTTTATGATTCCCAGTTTGTGGGTGAGGAAAGGGAGGCTGATGAGTGGGAGAGCTGGAAAGCTGAGCCCAGGCGTCCTCGCGGCAGCCCCTGAGCTGCAGAGCACCACGCACAAGTTAACAAGCAGCCCACAGTGGAGCTGGTTCATTCAGCCCTGACCACATGGCAGGCACTGCATCGACCCCATTGAGAACCGGGAGAGAAAGAGGGTCTCTGGCTTCCAAAAGGACTCTGCCAACAAGAAAGACCACAGCCGAGGATGGCATTGAGCTGTTTCACAAAGTTTAGGCAGAATTTCAGCTGGAGAAGAGGATAGGAAAGGAGGCCCAGGCACAGGGAAACCGTAGGTACAGAGGTCTGGCCCACACGATCACTGCTGAGGTCTTGGTCCCCCTAGCAGGGCATTCACAGGCCATATGAGGCCAACTCTCCCAGTCACTGCGTTTCTGCCCACTGACAGGCCCAGCCCCGTGCTGGTGGATTTTTCTCTCATAACAGGGGGTCCAAATCCATTATAGAAAACCAATAATGGTGGGGTGCTTGACCTTTGACACTAGGGAGGCTTAAGCTTTGATCCTGGGTCTAGATTCTCTGAACCCCATTTGTAAAATGGGAATCATATGACTCTTACAACCAAAAGATTCGTCTCAATAGCAAACTATGCACTCACTCCTTCTGGTAACAGAACCCCCTCTGCTGTGGGAACTCATCCCATAGGATACAGATAGGTCTAACTCCTTTCCTCCACTCCTACCCCTGGCGGGAGCACAGGTATCATCCTTGACCAATCAGAGCATATTTCATTCCCTAACTACACTGAGACATTCAGTGATGAGCAAATGACCCAACTTCCCTCAATGTGAATCCTCCCAGGGCACTTTTTTGAAGTTATCAGGACAGAGTAGCTCTCTTCTCTGGGATGACAAACTGACAAGTGACACAAGTATGTATAGAAATTGCTAGAGAATACACTCAACAGAGAGAAAGTATAATAGAACCAAGACATGAAGGGGTGGAGAGAAGCCGAAAGAATGTCTGCAACTCCTAGTGACATTCTTTGAGCTCCTGGATCCAGCTATGCCTGAAACCAAAGCCACTGCTTAAACTTTCTAGATATGTGTACCAATAATAGTGCCCTTATTTTGCTAATTTCAGTCTGAATTGAGTGTGTGACATTTGCAACAGAGTCCTGAAAGACAACTTTGCTAGGGTTAAATGAGACCCAATTAAGTGGCAAGACCACTACACATTGTGCATTTTCAATAAATGCACCTTCCCTTCCTTTTGTTGCAGGTTTCTTGTCCTGGGAAAATGTAGATGGCATTTGAGAACCAGTAATAACTATAAAATATCTGTAGAAACCTAAACTGCCATCAAGATATTATTAACAGACACAACTAAGTCATTCAGTTGAAAGAGTAAGACAATATTAATCCAAATCATCTCTTTCAATTTCTTAAAATTCTGCTTGAATCTACCTGTTCCAAGAAACTGCCCCAGTCCTTGGTCACTTACGGTCCTTCCAGCCACTCTATCAAAGAGAAAATAACTACCACTTTTTAAAATAAATCCAATTCCTGTGTTTCAAATGCAATTTCTCAAGCAACTCTGATTAAACTGCAGCTGTATCTCCCTAGGGGGGAAAAATTATTAAAGACAATATTTTACCATAAAACTTAGCAAATTTTAAAACAACCAAACAGTCAAAAGAAAATTTTTATATATCAATACTAGACACAGATACAGAGATATGTATACTTATATAAATATACATAACTAAAATCAATCAATCTATATGTCCTATTCACTAATGACTTTTTTCATCAAGTTGGAATTATATGCCTCCAGCAGAATAAAAAAATTACCCAAAAATATTTTACATGAAACGTAGTGAACTTTTCTAAAAAACTAAATATTTAAAGGTAACTCTGATTTTATATTTTAAAGAATAAATATGAATGAGTGAAAAATCCCTGGAATTTCTTTTGCTACTTGGACTAATGGTCTACTGGAAACAAAATAATAAGAGGTGAGCTAACAGAGTACATATAATACAAGAGTCCTGGGTCCCTCTCATTGGATCCCCAAGGCCCCTTCCGGAAGCCCAGTCTTTGGCAGCCTCACCTCCCTTACTGGCACGAGGTCAAAGCCACCTGCTTTATAGTGGACAAGTGGCAGGAAACATGGAAACACAACAGGGTAATGACTCAAAATGTAGCATAAATGAACAAAGGAACACATTTTATAACTGATTCACTTTGTTGTAAAGCAGAAACTAACACACCATTATAAAGCAATTATACTCCAATAAAGATGTTAAAAACAAAATAAAATAAAAGTACTCACTAAATACTTGTTGAATAATGAATTGATGAACAAAGGAATAAATGAACTAATGAATGAAAAAAAAAAAACAGTTCCCTGGACTACAAAAGTAGATCACTCACTGACTCAACAGATGTTTACTGGGTATTTAGCATGTGCCAAGCACCATACAAGTGGCTGGAGACACAGTACAAAGCTAGGTGTGGTCCCTGACCTCATGGAGCTTTCAATCTTATGGTACAACAAACGTGTACAAACAAATGTATAATTTTGAACTGCAATGGGTGTTTTTACATTTGAATCTCCAAGTTCATTAACGCCCTGTGGGGAACTTCAAAAAGGATGAAACCCTTCTATTTCTTTTCTTAAACAGATTTATTAAGATGTAATTCACATACCACACAATTCACCAATTTAAACTGTACTGTTCAATGACTTTCAGCATATTCCCAGATATGTGCAGTGATCACCACAGTTAATTTGAGAAGATTTTCATCACCACAAAGAGAAACCCTGTAACCATTAGCTATCACTCTCCAATCACCCCCACTCTCCCAATCCTAAGCAACCATTAACATACTTTCTGTTGCTATAGATTTGACTATTCTGGCAGTCACTCAATAAGTTAAACACAGAATTACCATAACACCCACAAATTCCACTCCTAGGTATATACCCAAAAGAAATGAAGATAGATGTTCAAACAAAAACCCGTACATGAAATCCTCATGGCAGCACTATTCACAACTGCCAAAAGGTGGAAACAACCCAAATGTCCATCAGCGGAAGAACAAATAAACAAAATGTGGTACATCCATACAATGGAACATTATTCAGCCATAAAAAGAAATGATCGCTGTCACTGTTTGCAGATGACATGATACTATAAATAGAGAATCCTAAAGATGCTACCAGAAAACTACTACAGCTAATCAATGAATTTGGTAAAGTAGCAGGATACAAAATTAATGCACAGAAATCTCTGGCATTCCTATACACTAATGATGAAAA
>NC_041227.1:15773501-15779164 GCF_002837175.3 Physeter macrocephalus | reverse complement strand
ATCATTAGAGAAATGCAAATCAAAACTACAACGAGATATCATCTCACACTGGTCAGAATGGCCATCATCAAAAAATCTAGAAACAATAAATGCTGGAGAGGGTGTGGAGAAAAGGGAACACTCTTGCACTGCTTGTGGGAATGTAAATTGATACAACCACTATGGAGAACAGTATGGAGGTTCCTTAGAAAACTACAAATAGAACTACCATATGACCCAGCAATCCCACTACTGGGCATATACCCTGAGAAAACCATAATTCAAGAAGAGTCATGTACCAAAATGTCCATTGCAGCTCTATTTACAATAGCCAGGACATGGAAGCAACCTAAGTGTCCATCAACAGAGGAATGGGTAAAGAAGATGTGGTACATATATACAATGGAATATTAGCCATAAAAAAGAACAAAATAATGCCATTTGCAGCAACATGGATGGACCTGGAGATTGTCATACTGAGTGAAGTGAATCAGACACAGAAAGACAAATATCATATGATCTCACTAATATGTGGAATCTAAAAAAAAAAGAGGGTACAAATGATCTTATTGACAAAACAAAAATAGAGTCATAGATGTAGAAAACAAACTTATGGGACTACCCTGGTGGCACAGTGGTTAAGAATCCGCCTGCCAATGCAAGGGACACAGGTTCAATCTCTGGTCCGGGAAGATCCCACATGCCAAGGAGCAACTAAGCCCATGCTCCACAATTACTGAGCCTGCCCTCTAGAGCCCGTGAGCCACAACTACTGAGCCCACGTGCCGCAACTGCTGAAGCCCGTGCGCTTAGAGCTCGTGCTTCGCAACAAGAGAAGCCACCGCAAAGAGAAGCCCGCGCGCCGCAACAAAGAGTAGGTCCTGCGCCGCAACTAAAGAAAGCCCGCAGGTAGCAAGAAGACCCAAAACAGCCAAAAATTAAAAACAAAAAACAAACTTATGGTTACCAGGAGATAAGGCGGGGGCAGGGATAAATTGGGAGCCTGGACTGACATATACACACTACCCTATATAAAATAGATAACTAACAAGAACCTGCTGTATAACACAGGGAAATCTACTCAATACTCTATAATGGCCTATATGGGAAAAGAATCTAAAAACAAAAAAGAGTGGATATATGTATAACTAATTCACTTTGCTATACATCTGAAACTAACACATTGTAAATCAACTATACTCCAATAAAATTTTTTTAAATAAAAAATAAAATAAAATGCCTTTCCATGGGGAAAAAAATAAAGTACAAGAATCAGTTTAAAAAAAAAAAAAAAAAGGGCTTCCCTGGTGGCGCAGTGGTTGCGCGTCCGCCTGCTGATGCAGGGGAACCGGGTTCGCGCCCCGGTCTGGGAGGATCCCACATGCCGCGGAGCGGCTGGACCCTTGAGCCATGGCCGCTGAGCCTGCGCGTCCGGAGCCTGTGCTCCGCAACGGGAGAGGCCGCAGCAGAGGGAGGCCCGCATACCACAAAAAAAAAAAAAGAAAGAAATTATCCAGGCTACAACATGGATGAACCCTGAAAACATGCTGAGTGAAAGGAACCAGTCACAAAAGACCACATATTATATGATTCCATTTATATCGATTTCCTTTTGACTTAGAAGTTATCTTTCTGTGTCCCCTTCCATTCAACCCCAGCATCCACCCATCCCCAATGTCTCTCACCCACCCCCTCCATTCTATCCTCAGGGCCACTCAGTATGGCTCTCACTTTGATGACTGCTACAGCCTCCTCCTTGGTCTCCTGGTCCTGGGCTTTCCCCTCCAAACCATCCCATGCACCAACCAGCTGCCAGCATGGTCTTTCTCAACATACATCTGGCCAAGCTGATTAAAACCCTTCAGACGCATCCCCGTCATCAATCCCACTAAGGCAACCCCCTTGGCATCACACACAAACTCCCAAGCTCCGTCACCCAGCATTTACACTACAGATACCCAGGGATCAAACATTACCCAGAAAGGCAAAGCTCCTTGGGTCCCACACTCTTTCACACACCTCTGTCCCCGCCTTTATTTTTGCTCCTCCTCCTGCCTGGAATGCCTGCCCTTACCTTTCTTGCCTAGAAACAGCATTCCATGTTCCACACAGTCCAAGCCTTCCCACTCTTCCTCCAACAATGATTTGTCCAACACCTTCACAACCTTCACGCCCTCACGGCATTAGAGGACTGTTCATCGACCACTGCTGGGTGAACATCCAAAACACAGGCGCTGTATCCGCTCCCTGCCATATTTCCAGGAACCAGCACCCAGCCTGCCTGGCACACAGTAGGTTCTCAACAAAAAATGTGTTGCAGAAAGAGAGGGAGAAAGGGACAGAGGAAATGAATACATAGATCTCAGTACTCTAGGTACCTATTTTATGAATTAACAAATAATTATTGTCTCAGATATTAGAAGCTTCTGCCCTCTTTAGGTTTGCTCCCCAGATCCTCCAAGACTGAATAGGAATAAAAGACCAGAGTTGATAACAACAATAGCATCAAAAAGGAAACCCCCAACACACCCCAGCTCAAACCCCAGTCAGGGTAATCATGAGAAGACCTGCCTTCCTGGAATCTTGTTCATTTTAGAAGTTTTACCTCCAAACCTACTTGTAAAATAAAATAGGGACTGGTAGAGAAGGGTTAAACAACAAGTCAAACCTGAAGATGTTACAGAGCTTTCAGGACCTCGATCTTAATCTTCCTCCCAAATGTGTGAGCTTTTTGGTTTTTGCCTTCATTTACATTTTCTGGGTTGATAAGCCCCACAGCTGACTCTTGCTCTCACCTCATGTTCAAAGAAGGCCTTGTGGACTCTGGTCTCTGGATAGCCTCTCTTTCAGGTAAGATGCCCCAAAGGCAGAAATAATAGAGCTCTCATTTGCCTCTAGGGGGCAATACGATGGTTTACAAGTAATTCTAAAGACCCTGCTAGCTCTCTCTATGATACTCAGCAAGGAACAAAATAGCATGAAATAATAACAATATGCATGAGCCCCATCAAAGACTTTCTTTTCAAAGGTAAAAATGCAAAGGTGTAGTTCATGATGATTGAAAGCAAAAAATAATAAGCAGTGACGTTCGAGATTGATCTTGATCACTCCTAACTGATTTCTAAAATCTCCCCATCACCCTACCATTATAATTTCCTGCTAATTACTACAAGCAATTTTATTAATATACTTTTCAGCCTCATTAAATATTACC
This sequence comes from Physeter macrocephalus, assembly GCF_002837175.3. Taxonomy (NCBI): domain Eukaryota; kingdom Metazoa; phylum Chordata; class Mammalia; order Artiodactyla; family Physeteridae; genus Physeter; species Physeter macrocephalus. The sequence goes on along the minus strand of NC_041227.1, from coordinate 15,775,971 downwards.
TTGGGCCTCACATTAAAAATGATGAGGCACCGTAATCTTAATGAGCATCTAAGTTTCATCCACCCCTGAAAACCCAGACAGCAAGAGAACTAAATGCGAGCTGCTCTGTTCCCCAGGCATGCACAAAAGCAACTTCAGAGACATGAAAGAAACGAAATGTACAGCCCAGAATGCAACCTGACTTGGAAACATACAAGTGTGGCCACGCCTCCTCCAGATCCTGTCCATTAAGGGGGAGGGGAATTGTCCAGGAGGCACTTTGACTTTAGCTCTTCCTCATATTTTTCTCCCAGAAGTAAACACAGTATCAATCTGCACAATTGCCACTAATAGGAAGTGTCTCTTGTGACTCTTGAGGGATAGAGCCACGGGTGATTGTGGGCTGGGCAAAGACAGGCGAACTGGAAACGTGAGATGTTCGCTGCTCTCACAAAGGGCGATCTCTGGCTTCCTCTGAAATGGTGGTAGAAGCACGGAGGATAGGCAGTCAGGTACCAAAGAAGATCAATTTTATTTTTCTTTCCTTCCTGGCATGACCAGAATTGTTTGTTATTTCTCAAGCAGCAAGCTAGGCAAGCACAGTGAGACCAGCTTCCCTGTCCTCAAAGTAAATTATTTATCAGGAGCTGGATTTACTGCCCTCATGACTAAACTGTCAAAACCCTCCCATTTCCAATGGCAGTTGTGCTGTGTGGTCCCAGGGTTTCTTATGTCTCCCTCGGCCTGTAGGTTAAAGATGAGGGGGTGGAGGTAAACACGGGGTTGGCGGAACAGACTAGCCCAGGTTTACTGAACCTCCCCCTTCAGCCAAGATCTCAGAGAGATTTTTCAAATGTGTCCAAGACCAATAAATGGTAAAACCATTAAATGTGAGAGAGGAACCTTTGGAATTATCTAACTTAACCCGTGGTTTGTAGATAAGAAAACTGAGATCCAGAGAGGGCAAATGATTTGGTTGGTTGCTCAAGAAGAGTCAGATCTAGAACTTGAATCCTTAGATCCCCACCCGTTACGCTGCTGTTGGTATTGTTAACCTGAAATGGGGTCTTTAACTGGGGATGGAGGCAGCGACAGCCATCCACCAACAACTGTGGTTTCCTTCTTCCAGGGTGTAGTGCTGCCTTAAGATGTGGCTGCCACCAGGAATTACATCTTCCCATCCTCCCATCTGCACGTGTTCTACTACCTAGCAGCTGAGGCCAGCCATCAGACTGCGTTCTAGTCAAAGACACGGGAATGGACGAGATGGAGGACACCACATCCAAGCGTGACCTATGCAATCTGGTGGACCTCCACAGCTCTGCCTCTATCTGATGGCTGGATCCAGGGCACTTCAAGGTCTTAAGCGATAGCAGAGGTTCATGACACAAGCGACCTAGGTCTCCAAATCATCTTACGGAGAAAAGCATTTTAAAGACAAGGCAACCATACATGGTCTGTTGCTGGAGTGAGATATAAAATTTTACTGTGCAAAGCTACTGAACTTCCGGGGTTTGTTCGTTACAGAGCCTAGCATTAACCTCAAAAGTACAAGGAACACTTTAGAGTTGAAGGGAGTTTCTCAAATGCATAAAGATCAAAGCAAAACCTAGGGCCCAAGAAAAAAACTTGTAAGAGTGGGAAAAACATTTACAGATCTAATAATAGAGTTAATCATCTAACAACTTGCCAACTTGTTAATCAGACTCAAATAGATTAACTGTTCCAGGTCTCTGAGGCGGAAAGAACCTAGTAAAGGTTAGCCTTGAAAACAAAATGAGTGCTTTTATCTTAAAAGTGATGACAAAATGAACTACTGATACACACAACAACTTTGATGGATCTCCAGGGCATCATGCTGAGGGGAAAAAAAGGCCAACCTCAAAAGGTTATATACTGTCTGATTCCTTTTATATAACACTCTTGAGATGACAAAATTACAGATGGAGAACGGATAAGTAGTTGCCACAGGTTAGGGGTGAGGGAAGAGTGTCACTATTAAGGAGTGACTCAAGGGAATTTCCTTGTGGTTTGGGAACAGTTCTGTTTCCAGACTGTGGGGATGGATGGTCACTTGAATCTACACATGGGATAAAATTTCACAGAACTATACTCGAAAAAGAACGAGGAAGAGGAGGAAGGAGAGAAAAAAGTAGAGAAGGAGAAGAAGAAGGGGAAGGGGAGGGGAAAGAGAAGGAGGAGGGAGAAGAGGAGGAGGAGAAAAGAATGCACATCAACACTGGTAAAGTCTGAATAAGGTCCTTCCATGAACTAAAAATTTCCTGGTTTTGACAATGTACTGAGGTAACATAAGATATTATCTTTAGGGCTTCCCTGGTGGCGCAGTGGTTGAGAATCTGCCTGCCGATGCAGGGGACACGGGTTCGTGCCCCGATCCGGGAAGATCCCACATGCCGCGGAGCGGCTGGGCCCGTGAGCCATGGCCGCTGAGCCTGCGCGTCCGGAGCCTGTGCTCCGCAACGGGAGAGGC
>NC_041227.1:15772410-15773485 GCF_002837175.3 Physeter macrocephalus | reverse complement strand
GCTCCGCAACGGGAGAGGCCACAACAGTGAGAGGCCCACGTACCAAAAAAAAAAAAAAAAAAAAAAAAAAAAGATATTATCTTTGGGGGAAGCTGGACAAAGGATACAGAGAACTCTCTATACTATTTTTGCAACTTCCTATGCATCTTAAACTACTTCAAAATTAAAAGTTAAAAAAAATTTTTAAGTGATAGCCTAAGTTCTGGACTATGAAGTTCTGAGTCAGGAAATAGGCATCATGCGTGTGATACCTGCAGAGAGTTTAGGAGCTAGTTATAGGACTCTCACCTTTACCTGGATGATCATCTATTTATTCTTTGTCTCCCTTCTAGAATATAAATGTCAGAGACCATGTCTGTTTTGTTCCCCACTCAATGCCTAACCTACCATCTGGTACAAAGAACACTCTCAGTAAATCTCTGTTGTGTGAATGACTGAATGAAGGAATGAAGCAACAGGCGAGAAAGGAATCATTACCAACGTTTTGCAAAGAAACAGTGGTGTGCAGAGGCTCCCGTGCCCCACCCTCTTGCACACAGCTGGAGAGTGGAAGAATGGGTGCAAAATCCTCAGGGCTCTGGAGGGTCTGATGGCCTTTCCATAGCACCATATGCCTCTCAACAGCTCAGATTTCTGATAGCTGCTTTATCTTAGGAAATAAGAGTTCAGGGCAGGGAGATAGAGTAGGAGCACGAGAGAAAAAGTGAGAGAATAAGAACAAGGGCAAGAGAAGTGACAGTGAGGCTTCCCTGGTGGCGCAGTGGTTGAGGGTCCGCCTGCCGATGCAGGAGACACGGGTTCGTGCCCCGGTCCGGGAAGACCCCGCGTGCCGCGGAGCGGCTGGGCCCGTGAGCCATGGCCGCTGAGCCTGCGCGTCCGGAGCCTGTGCTCCGCAACGGGAGAGACCACAACAGGGAGAGGTCCGCGTACCGCAAAAAAAAAAAAGAAAAAAGAGAAGTGACAGTGAGAGAGAAGGAGGGAGAAACAGAGAGGGGGAGAGAGGTCAAGGGAAAGAGAACAAGAGCAAGGGAGGGACAGAGGGGAAAAGGGAGAAAGAGAGGATGGGAGAGGAGGA